>NC_081573.1:49277609-49577609 GCF_022355385.1 Mustela nigripes
AAAAATATAGAAAAAAAAAAAAAAAAAAAAAAAAAAAAAAAAAAAAAGCTACAAATAATATCAAAGCAAAATATGAATTTTTCTCTCTTCCTGTCATATTAGCCATTAATAACAAACTGTTGATTCTCTCCTAAGATCAATTTCCTCAAAATATACTACACTTTCTCCTGTAAGACGGAAATAGCAGCTTCCATTTGCATTTTTCCGGATTACCAGTGAGGTTGAACATTTTCTTGCCACGTGTTGATGGCTCTGCAGGTGAATTGCTCATACACATTTTGTACATTACCGATTTTTAGGACTTCTTTCTTACCGGCTGCTTGAAAAGTCTATAAAGACATCCCTTGTCTGTGTCTTACATTTTGAATCCGTTTATAACTTATTTTATTATGCAGATATAGCAGGATTTCCTTGATGATTGTGCTGCTTTAAGAAAATCTTCTTTACCCTAATATCTACAGGATAATTACGTATATATTTCCTAGACATTTTAGATTAGCTTTACTCATTGAGGTGGTTGGACTGTTGGGGCTGGACTTTGGTATGTAATATGAGCAAGGAATATATGTATTTTTTCCCTCTGGCTGTTAAGTTTTCCCATTAGCATTTAACATGGAGCCATCATTTCTCGTGATTTATAACACTGCCTCCTTCAGAAGCCGGGTCTACACCCACACAGGGTATGCGTCTGTGGTCAGGAGGCCCTTGTTTGGTCTCTTGATGCGTCCTGTGGTCCTTTAAAATGTAGTATTTAAAAATTGTTTCTCGTTCCCTCACAGCATATTTCACTGTTATGAATGGGAGTCTTTGGTGTTTGATGTTTTGATTTTGACCAATGAATAATTAATTCCTGTTTTTCACTTTGGCATCTCAAAGGGCCTCGTGCATCTAGTCAAACCAGGGACGCTGATTCTGGCTGGTCTGATTTTTAACCCCAGCATGACCGTGTGGGCGTTGAGTGACTTACCGTTCTGCTCCTTTTTGCTTTATGCAGCCTGGGGTTAAGTTAATAAAAGCAATAATGTTTACGGTGACGCTGCTAATTGACTGTAATATCCCCTTTAACTCTATTTTGGGCTCATTTTCTGTGCGGCAGACATGGCAGACTTGAGATAGTAAGTAGTTCATTTCAATGAAAAGTGTTGTGACTCATCTTGATAGGTGAGAGGGAGTTTTGCTAAATGACAGAGGTATTATTATATGTGATCGTTCCAGCAGAGGAACCGGGAAGAACGTATCTTTAAACTGAAACTGAAATATATTTTTCCACTGTACCGTGTCACTCCCGTTTCCCTCCATTTTCAGCAAGTTCAGTTTCACATTTTTCTCAGGTCGTGTGCCCTGGCACACACTTCCACGTGACGCTCTGCTTTAGCACAAAAAGAAGGGTTTTCTAATTTAACTATGATTTCTGAAATCCTGATGACTTTTTAAAAAATTTTATTTTTTAATAAACATATAATGTATTATTAGCCCCAGGGGTACAGGTCTGTGAATCCGTCAGGTTTACACACTTCACAGCATTCACCATAGCACATACCCTCCCCAGTGTCCATAACCCAACAACCCTCTCCCTACCCACCTCCCCCCAGCAACCCTCAGTTTGTTTTGTGAGATTAAGAGTCTCTTATGGTTTGTCTCCCTCCCGATCCCATCTTGTTTCATTGATTCTTTTCCTACCCCCCAACCCCCCATCTTGCATCTCCACTTCCTCATATCAGGGAGATCAGATGATAGTTGTCTTTCTCCGATTGCCATATTTCACTAAGCATAATACCCTCTAGTTCCATCCATGTCGTCAGAAATGGCAGGATTTCATTTCTTTTGATGGCTGCATAGTATTCCATTGTATATATACACCATATCTTCTTTATCCATTCATCTGTTGATGGACATCTAGGTTCTTTACAGGGATAAATAAATCCCCCACCGATGTATAAATCCTCCATTAATACCGGTTCTCACGTGTAAGGATTCCATTTCCAAAAATCCATGTGACTGACTGAAGTCAAGTGATCTGTGATGACATGAAGGTAGAAGTGACCTATGGTTCTGTTCAGAGAGTTTAATTGTTGGTGTGAAACCCTCCTGAGACCTTTTCTGCCCTTTGGTAACGGTTGCAAAGATGGCTGCCCCCTGTATCTCTGATGACCTATAGGCAGAGTCACCTGTTGCAGGGGTGGGGGGGGATATAACCAAGCCACTGTGATTTGGGGTTATTTCTTCCCATGCCTGGCCCGTTCTGACTAGGAGGGGCTGCTTTCAGGTGGCATCAACACCAATAGAAGATAATAGAAGATAGTTAATAGGTAGACTGGAGGTAAACTGATACCAAACATTGTATTAAGGGCCATTCGTCTCATTCCGTGATGAAAGTTTTGATAAAACAGAGTGTGGTCTGAAATAATTTGGGAGGTAAAAGCTCACAGAACCCATTTTGTAGACATGAAGAGCTGAAAGTGGCAAGAGCTTTTTATCCTCAAGTGGTAAAGGATAAAATTCAGAAGGTCTCTGTTCAGGACAGGACGATAGAGCTTATGTAGTGAGGATCAAATCAAGGGTATGGCTTCAACCCATTGTTAGAATATCTAAGTAGATTAAAAACACTTTTTTTTTTTTTTTTTTTTTACATTGAGAGACAGAATGTGTGTCCAATGAAATGTATTTTCTGACAGGTTCTTTAGATAAGGTCATGCTTCTGCTTTTTAGTTATTTCTTAGAGATCCTGAAGTGATTGGGCCGTATCTACAGCATATTCCTTTAACAAAATTGCTGATTGAGTGGGTTCTAAGGAAATCTGCAACATTTTTTTATTTATTGGGTCTTCTCACTCCTAAACAAGTCTTTCTTTCTTGCTGTAAATATTTGTTAATTTTCCTTCCAAACTGGTATGATTCCTTCTGGCAACAAATTGATTTCATTCAGTAGTTACTCAGAATTTCTCACACAGGATATGCTGACTTTTCAGAGACATCTGCATCATCTTAATAACAAAATCCATACTTAAGCAAATATTTTGCTACATCATAGGCCTAGGGGCTACTCGTCTTGGATACTGCAATTTCCTATAGCACTCTGGGTGAATGTATTTTTGTTTTTAATAATTTCGTTTTGGATTATTCATTGCTAGCGTATAGAAATTAAAATTGATTTTTAAAATATTCTAGTATCCCATTACCTTGTTGAATTAGTTTATTTAATAGTGCTTTTAGTTATCCCTTAGAATTTTATATATAGGAGATCATGCCAGCTTTGAACAGAGCTCTTTCTTTCAATCTATGAATTATGTTACTTTTTGTGGCCTAATTTTCCCAACTAGATCCTCTAGTACAATGTTCAATAGATGTCCTTCTAGAGTAGTTTTAGGTTCCCAACAACAGGGGAGGAAGGTACGGCCATCTTCCATACACCTGCCCCTAAAGCCTCCCCATTATCCGTATCCATCAGCAGGGAGGCCGATTTGCTATAACTGATGGACCTAAGTCACACCTCATCACCACTGTCGTCTACATTAGGGGTCATTCTTGGTGTCATCCACTCTATGGATTTGGAAAAATGTATAATGACGTGTAGCCATTGTTACAGGATCACATATTGGCACTGACCTAAGAATCGCCTGAGCGCGGGTGCTCTGCCTGGCCACCCCTGCCACCCCAGATCCTTAGAATCCTTTTTCATGTCTCCATCGCTGTGTCTCTTCTAGAATGTTCTGTGGTTGGACTCACACAGTACATAGCCTTTACAGATTGGCTTCTTTCATGGAACAATATGCACTTGGGTTCTTCCGTGTCTTTTAATGACTTGGTTGCTTCCTCCTTTTTAGCACTGAGTAACATTCTGAGTAACTGGTCTGGATGGACCAGTTTATTTATCCACACCTACTGAAGGACCTCTTGGTTGCCTCCAGGTTGTGGCAGTTACGGCTAAAGCTGCTATAATCATCCATCTGCTGTGTTTTTTTTTTTTTAATATTTTATTTAACTCCTTAGAGACAGCATGAGAGAGCAGAAGAGCAGAGTGAGCAGCCGTGGGGGGTGAGGAGGGCAGTGGGAGTGGGAGAAGCAGGCTCCCTGCTGAGCAGGGATCCCTGTGTGGGACTCGATCCCAGAACCACATGACCTGAGCTGAAGGCAGATGCTTAACCAACTGAGCCACCCAGGTGCCCTCATGTGCAAGTTTTTGTTGGGACATAGCATTCAACTCCTTTGGGGAAAATACCGAGGAGTAGGCTGCTTGGAACGTATTATAAGGATGTTTAGTTTTGGAAGAAGTTGCCAAACTCTTCCAGATTGTCTATACCATTTTCCATTCTAGTCGGCAACGAATAAGAGTTTGGGTACTCCCTGTCCTCATTAGCACTGGGTGTGGTCAGTATTTTGGATGTGGCGCATTCCCTGAGGACGTATGATGTGGAACATCTTCTCACATGGTTACTTGCCATCTGTGTATCTTCTTTGGTGAGATGTCTGGGTCTTACTTTTTAATCAGATGGTTTTCTTACTGTTGTTGTATATATCGTTGAGTTCTTTGTATATCTTGGATAACAGTCCTTTCTCAGGTGTTGCAAACATTCTCTCCCTGCCTGGGGCTTGTCTTCTCATTCTCCTGACATGGTCTTTTCTTCTAGTGAGTTCTCAAGTTGTGTTATTCTTTTCAACTCCAGAATTTCTGTTTATTGCTTTTCGGGAAGTTCTATTTTCTTGAGACATAGTCATATCTTCCTTTAATTCTTTAAACATGGTATTTTTGTCCTGTGAACATCTTGGATGTCCAAGATATCTATGTCGTCTAGTCTGTACTCCGATTTTTAATTTTACATTTTAGTCTGAAAAGTATTGGATTTTGTCCAGTGCTACTTAGACATTACCCCTGGGTCAGCATAAGCCACACTTTGCACAGCGTCTGTGCTCAAGCTCTCTTGGCCAGCTAGATTTTAGCCCTCACCATTCTATGTGTATATAGCTTAGAGGTTCCTACCATAGTTCAAGTTTAGGTCTTTGTCCCATGTTCAAACAGGGATTAGCACTTTGGACATCCCTCTCCAATCACTCCTGGAAGGGCACCCTCTTGGACATGCCTGCAATATTCCAAGACCACCAGGGATGGCTGTGGTTTTATTATTAAGCCCAGTTTCCTATGGGTTCCCCTGGGTGGCTTACTGTTCAGCCAGTGTTTGGTTAGAGCCTAAACTGGATCCTCTAGTGACAGTGAGGCTTCTGTCCTTTGCTGACAGTTATGTGGCTTGGGGACTATTTTTGCTTAGCTCTGCGTCAAACTGTTTTAATTTCCCCTGAGTGGGTACCACCAAGCACTCCCGCACAGCCCTCTGGACCCTCGGAGTTGAACAGGAAACCAGGATGGCTCTTAATGTCTATGTCTTGCCTTGATTCTGTTCAATTTCTAAGTGCCCCCATCAGTTTGCTACCATGATCATGGAGCTATGTGCTCCCTAGTTAAACACTCCCCCAAGATCCCCATTGTTTTGTTGATCTCTTTAAGTTTGGATAGCTCCATATTCTTTCCCAAACAAGTCCCCTGGGGCAGAAAAGCAGAGTCCCTCATCAACAGAACCTGTCATTTTGTTCAGGAGCTGCGGGTAAGGACAGTGGCCCCCTTCTCCTGTGTGATCCCTTGCTCTAAAAGCAGGTGCTGGATGGCTTGTGTAACCTCCTTGTATAATCTCATTGGCTTGGGTTCTTCCCGCAGCACAAAAAGTCCATCTTAAGAGTCAGCTGGGGCAAAGACAATTAGGGCCAGTCATGCTTGGGTTGCTACAATCGGAGCAGGGCTTCCATCCTATGTGGGGATAAGGGAGGCTGGTGCTCAGCTATGTCTTTTAGGAAAACAGCTTCTGCCATCTGGAGCTAAAAGAAATCAGCAATACTAGTGACTCACTCCTTTTGTAAAGAACTCGAGTCCTGGCCTCTGAGCTACAGGAAGGGGAAACCTCGTATTTTCAGCTGCCGCACAGAGTAGTGCTTTTTCCACATGGAGCTGAGGGCACGTGCATGGGTCATGGGTCAAAGGTCACAGATTTTTACTCTTCTGACCAAGCCCACAGGCCCTGGTTTCTACATGCCAATACTCACTAAAGGAATTAAGGATTCTTGGAGGAGATAGAGAAACTTCAGGATAAGCCTAAAGCATCTTGTGCCAAAAAAGTAAATCAGTGTTTAAAGTATTACGGGGATTTGTCAGGCGTCCATTTGCAGGGGCTCCCTACAGGCAACATCTGGAACAATCTGCGCATAACATGATCAATAGTAACAAAACATGCACTGAATTAAATAAGCAAATACGAGTCCGTACTGATAGAAATAAATGAATGTTGGGAAAGAGAAAGGTGTCATGTCGAGCAGAAGACTAATAAATATAGAAATAATGGTTTATTATAAAAATCACTTTTTGGCAACCATCACAGTCATGATTGATGCAGGCAAGTATCATTAATAGATGCTAAATACAGTGGGTAAAATATTAATGAACAGAATATTTACATAATCTTAAAGTATCTCCCTCAAATTACTTGTTAATCACAAAAGAAAAAATAGTAACTTTAGAGGGAAGAAAACTGGTCGACACCATCTACTGAAATGACCAACATAGCATCACTAACCAATGGACAAGCTGACAGCTTGTAAAATAATGCAGTGGGAAGACACAGCATCATGGCTGGGGCGTTCCTTCTAAAAATGCATCACCTGGATCCAGTCTCAAGGGAACATCAGGCAAATACACGTTGAAGGACATTCTATAACGTAACTGTCCTTCAATAAGGTCATGAAAGACAAAGGCATGAAAATGGTTTCATATCAAAGGCGAATGAAGGTACCTAACAATGTGATTCTGAACTGGGCTTGGGCCAAGAAAAAATTATGATGGAGGACGTTATTAGCACAACTGGTAACGTTGGAATAGGAACGGTAGCATACTTGAGAGTCTTGGATCTGAGTTAAGTATCCTGGTTTTGATATATTGTGATGGCATGTGAAAAAAGCCATATTCAGGAAATAGCCTCGGACTTTATTTGTGGAAAAAGAGATGTGATGTTTGTAAATGATGCTCAAGTCCTTCAGAAAGATCTACCTACATATTAGGAAATTCGTAGTGGGTCATCAGAAAAGTACACAGCATTTGACCATTGTATGGAATTTCTGTGAAAATAAATGGCAGGGGGCCTGGGGGGCTCAGACAGTTAAACCTCCAACTCTTGATTCTGGTATAGGTCCTGAGATCCTGCCCCTTGTCAGGGCTCTGCCCTCAGCAGGAATTCTGCTTGAGACTCTCTGTGTCTCTCTCCCCTCTCTTGTGTGCCCGCTCCCTCAAAAGGCAATGGAGAACACTCCATTTGCATTCCTATTAAACAACAGGTTAATTTTAATCATTTGTTTCAGTAGAAACAGCTTCACTCTGCACTCCCCGGGATGACAGAATGCTTAAGGAAACTGCTTAATCGACCTGATGTAATATTATGTACCCACTAAATATCATTACAAAATACATGGTTAACATAACCGTATGAAAGCATTGATGATAGCTGTATAAAATTAGTATGTGAGCTTGGAGTGGAAAGAAATTTGAAAATAATTTAATTTGTGATGGAATCCTGAGTATCCTCTCTACTTTCTTTATTCTTGGGCTAATGTTCTTTCAGAGAAAGCAAATTAACAAAAAACCGAACCGATCGGTCCTGGAGTCCAGCACGAACACACTGCAAACATTCTGAGCCGACAGCCATTGAATTCCAGTGAATTCATTTTTACGGGCATTAAATGACATGGAAACAATGAAGGCTGTAGTGTTCAACCAATTCGGATTGAGGACAGATTACTCATTTGTTAGGAAAATGGAACTCCAATCCCGGCCTTCTGGACTCTCAGGGCCCCCACCACGGCCACGCTCAGTCCACGAAAAGACCACTCCAATTTATTTCCTTTTTGGGGGGAAGCCGGCACAGAGAGAAGCACTTCCCAAGTTCAGTTGCTTTGTTCAGTATAACAGCTCAGTTGGATACATTCATGATATGTATGCTCTCTGCAGCAGGGGACAAAAACAAAGGTTTTGGCATTGAATTTTTTTTAAAAGCTCCGAGCATAACAACACACACACACAAACCTCATCAGCAAACCACTGGTGTTCTAGCCATGAGCACACACACAAAAAAAGAACGGTTAAAAAAAAAATTCAGTTTCTGCATTTGTGTTGACAAATTCTCAGAGATAGGATAGTTGTTCCAAGAAATGATGAAAAAGAAGACAATCTTGTAATCGCCAGACTTGATGCGAGATAAAACACTGACTACATAGAATTTCTGCTTCATTCTTGGCGGTATATTTTCAGATCCCTTTAAATGATAAATTCAATTAATAATCCTGGATGTAGGTTTCAAAAGTAGTGCAGAAGCAACCAGAGACAGGACAAGACAAGGCAGCTTTTAAAGCTGGTTGTATTTACTGGGCAGTTTGAAGAAGATACATGGGAAGACTCTTGCTGAGTAGTTAGATGGGGGAGGGGTGACAAAGGAAATTTCCCGGTGGGCATTCCTCTGAAGGACTGAGACCTACCTGGCAGGAGGCATCCACTGGGATGTTCATGACCGGTTGAAACAAATCCTAATGCTCCTTTGTCAGGAAAGAGTCTACAGTGAGGTTCAGGGTCAACCTAGCATAGATAGGGTCACTCAAATTCTTTAACAAGACTGGGGGGGTGGGATACATTTGGGAAACCATTTTTATCTTGATCAGTCTAATATAACTAGTAAGAAGGGCTTCTAGTAGATGATCTTCGGGAAGTAATATTATGGAATGTTAATTCCTAAAGAAGTTGGAGAAAGTCCATTTCAAAAGCCGTCCAATCCATGAATTATATAATGACTAAAGAAAAGTAATTTCAAGGGAGAGGTCTAGCCCATGCTCCCGCTAAATCCTAAATCCACCAGTGAGTGGATGTCCTCCGTGATTATGTATATGAAATACACTGAGTACATATAATATAAATTTATGCACATGTGCATATAACGCATTTTATGCAAATAAAAATATAGTTAACATACTTGTTTAAAACTATAAGAAAAACCTGGTACCTCTACTCAGTTCCAGAAATCACACTGTACTGGTTCCTTTGAGGTCCATTTTCCCTGCTGATCATTAACTTGCTTTACTTCCGTTTTATCATACTAGGTTTTAGTTTTAAGACGCTAAAATCAGGCTTGATCCCACAACGTTATTAAATTTATGAAGTGCCATACCATGGACAGGGGCTTAGGATCTAGGAAGTAAGGCCAACGAGGCATTTTTATGAACTCAAAGAATGAAATATTTCGCATTTGGAGGGGAGGGGCGGAGCAAGACTGTAGCACTTTCCTCCTCTCCTCAAACACTCAAACTGAACAATTTTTCCTACAGGCTCCTAGGCCGTCTGGCGGGGCCTCTGCAAAAGACAGACCAGCAGGGAAAGGGAGAAGTTTATGACCATGTGCGTCTCCTGCACGGGGCAGCCCTTGGTGATCAGGAACCCGAAGAACCTGGGCTTCTATAGAGCATCAGAAGATAAAGAACCATAACTTTTCAGAGAGGTGGCAAGACTAAGGCAAAGGAATTTGAGTTTCTAGGGCAGAAAATGGTGCAAAGCTAAGGGCTACTCGGTCAGGTTTCTTAGGTCCCCCTCATGCCATCTCGGAGCTGATGGGGGTCTAGAGTTTTCTCCAGCAGTTGACATCTGCCCTTCCTGGCAGAGAAGGGAGAGGGGACCCCTGTACAAATGGACGTCCTGCTTTTAGGCAAATGGGAAGACAGAGAGCTTTTCTCGTCTCCTGTTGCTCGGTTGCCTTTAGCTTGAAATAATCCTTATGCCAAAGTGGTGTAGTCGCTACTCCTCAGTGTCCAATTTAAGTATTAAAAAAAAAAAAAAAAAAAAAGAGGGGCACCTGGGGGTTCAGTTGGTTAAGCGTCTGACTCTTGATTTGGGCTCACGTCTTGATCCCAGGGTTGTGAGATTAAGCCCCAGGTCAGGCTCTGCACTCCCTCTGCCCCTCCCCCAACACCCACCCTCTTTGGAAAAAAAAAAAAAGAAGTAGAAGGTGGAATAGGGAAAGGGACCTAGAGTGTGGGCTCTGGAAACTATGTAACAACTGAATGTGTCTACGCAGATTGCGGATTTTAGAGAGGTAAATACTTGCAAATCCATCTCCAGAAATCTGACTTAGAGAGTGGTTTAATTTCCTTAGAAGTTGTTACAAGCAGGGACACCTGGGTGGCTCAGTCCTTAAGCCGCTGCCTTCGGCTCAGGTCATGGTCTCAGGGTCCCGGGATCGAGCCCCGCATCAGGCTCCCTGCTCAGCGGGAAGCCTGCTTCTCCCCCTCCCACTCCCCTTGCTTGTGTTCTCTCTCTGTCAAATATATAAATTAAATCTTGAAAAGAAAAAAAACATTGTCCTGAGCAGACTGTAGGAGATAAGGAAGACTCTAGAAGGAGGAGGAACCCTTGGGAACAGGTTAAGGTAACTTTACTTCTATACAGAATTCTGGAAGTTCAAAAACAAGGTCACAGGTAGAATGTGGCCAAAATGATCTTCGGGCCTCCATGTAGAGAAAAAAAAATGGCCACTATCCAGAAAACAGCAATTGGCATTTGAAGGTGTACCCAGTGGTCTGAGAGCCAGCAGCCCATCAGGTGCAGAGTAGTTCAGTGGCTGCAAGCTTTGCTCAGCATCCCTATTCAGTGCTTGAATGCATCCTTCTATCCAGTTCTATGTGCTACTTTCCCAAAGTACCCAGCCCTGCCCAATACCTAAAGTCACCATTTTTAAGGCTAACTACATCCAATTCTTAGCCTGGGTGCGTAGATGAATTCTACAAAAAGCTGTATTTCCAGATCTCTGGCTTTCTTTGTTGTTTTGTTTTGGGTTTTTATTTTTTTTTTTTACTGTATCGCAGTGAAAATGTAAATCGCAAAGGTCTTTCCTTCTCAGATTGTGTGCTGGGTCCCCTGCAGTTACTGGAACAATATTCGCTTATTGTCAGAAGGTCAGAATCTCCTTACCTGTGTGGCCCGGGAAGCGCCTTTCCTACTTCCCAAATTGGATCCTTTTCTCAAAAAGCCACATTCTCTTTGCCTGAGGGCACTCTTGCCATACTCATGTATTTCAGTGCAAGCTTCATTATCCAGAAAAGAAAAATTATGATTGTCTCGGCTTCTCTGAAACTGTAAAAACTCACAAGACCCTAGTCTTTTTCCAGTCACCTGAATTTTCCCCCATTAACCAGCTGATTTATTCAATAACAGTAGCACAGGAATATTTCTTGGACACTTCTTCGTCTATCTAGTCCGTTAGAGGGTTTTTCTGTGTATCAGATTCACCGCCTGTGAGAATTAATGTTACCAGATACCAGTCCAGATGCTGCTATGAAGGTATTTTTTTTACATGTGACTAGCATTTAATTCAGAAGATTTTGAATAAAGCAGATTAGCCCTCCTAATGTGGGTGCGCCTCACCCAATCAGTTGAAGGCCTTAAGAGGAAGCCTTGTAGGACTCCCAAGGGAGAGGGGATTCTGCCAGCAGACCCCTTTCGACACTCAGACACCAGCACCAACTTGTCCCTGGGTCGCCAGCCTGTCCTGCAGGTTTCAGACTTGCCACCCCCACGATAACGCCAGCCAATCCCTCCCAACCTATTTTTCCGTACAACTCTGGCTCAGAGACCGCCCTTCTGTTCACCAGCTTCAGTCCTTTTAAAAACTTGTCAATACAATGACCTATAGGGCCTCCACATTACCCTCAGCTTTATCAAGCTTTACACAGGCACCTGATCTTCCTTTTCTAGAATATTTATGTTAGAAAACTTGTCGGGTTTTTTTTTTTTTCTCCTGCCTCTCTGAGATGATCAATCTTTTAGGAAGCCTCTTCCCAGTGTTGCATCCCGTCTTCTTGAACGTAAAACACCGAGGAAGATAACAACGGACACTCCCCAGTTTCTGGGAGAGCTTGCGAGAGTAAGTCACCCATGGGCCTTGCTCTGGATTGTGGTAGTTCTGTGACGGGAAGTAGTTTCACAGAGTATCATTTTTCTTTGGGTAAAGCCAATCAGCCAACACAGATGACTTGCTCTACTTCTCACGCCAGCACTTAAAAACTCCCTCCGGTCCTCTGTTTCAGTGAGGTTGAGCTCAGACTAAGTGCTGGTCTCTCTTCCCTACGGCAACCGCCTAGAACATCTCTTTCCCTGGTGAACTTCTCTGCAGTCTTTGCTTTGGTGATATGGACAGACTACTTCCTCCTTCCTGAATTTGGTACTGAGGTTACTCGTAATTGGCTGGAAGACAACTGTGGGGTTTCTGTGGGAGAGCCAGATCTCTTCAGTCCTTCAAGAATTGTGTATCTGCCTGAAAATGAAGTTTCTTATTAAATATATATATATATATTTTGAAGCATACTCTGCATGGGAGAAGTAAATAGTGAATGCAAGCCCTAGGAGTTTAAAAAAAAATAGTGATTGTAAATTTCCTTTCTTGGCTTTACCGTTCTCAGTTTACCGGGTTACTGTTAGAGCCTCTTTCCTGTGGCATTCACTTCTCACTCCACGGACCAAAACTTAACTCTGCACTGCGAACAGAGGTTCAAATCAAAATGTCTAAGCTAGATACCCAAAGTCCAACATAATTCTTTATGTCTGAAATTATGTACTGCTAGGAAATGAAGGCTGAAGTGTCATCCTGATATTGCAGACTATTGTGCTGTTTGTGAATGTTTACTGGCCTAATAACCAGTTCTAGATTCTTTTTCTCCTCTTGGGCCAATCTGATTCCCCAATCTGAATACTTAAACATTTTGTCTGTTGAATTGAAGCCTCGCAGCAGAATATTTTATGAATTATAGACTAGAATCCTTTCCATATTGCGAGAATTTGAGACACAATGGCTTCCTCTTTGTCCTGTTAGAGAGGTCAGGGCCCACTGTCTGGACTCCAAGTGGGGTGGTGATTTGTCTTGACCTGCTTTGAACGGAAAATTACTGTTCTAGAGGGTGTCATTTGCTATAATGATATATAGCCCTCCCACACAAGTGTTCGCATTGTTTAGCCAAAAACCTTCTAGAATCTGTCTACATGGACAGAATATCAAGAACTATCTAGACTGGCCTGTGCTCATAGAACTGATACTTCTAGAATGATTTACTCAAGAGCTAGATGTAAGACTCGGGGTAGAAGCAGTGTTTTTACTCATACCAGCCACAGTATGTTCACAAACTGGAAATCTTCACTGAGCTCCGGGTCTAGAGTTTTCAGCAGGGCTTCGTTAATGTAGGTATGATTTATTAAATCCTGGGACCTGGAATGGAACTCCATCTCCAAACCCCCTCTTCTTCCCAGAAGTTGAGGATGCCCATAGTTGCAGTGCTTTAGCCAGGGGTGAGTCTCTCTGGGGACCAGCCTTCATCCTGCAGTTAACGAGGGCCCCACCTCCAGTCCCCTCATTAGCATAATAAACACACACCGGTCTCCCAATTCCAAGGGTTTTACAAATTCCTTATCTGTTTTTGCCTCTGGTTCCAAGTATATTCTTTATTATAGCACAGCTGATAGCTCTAAAAATTTAGGATGCATGAGATCCACAAAGGAGACCGTTTAAAGATTCACCCTCTGTAGATCCGAACCAAGATTCGGAACTTCCTAATTTTCAAGAGCATATAAAGAATTCTATGTGGGGCAAAGAATCCTATGTGGCTGATGAGGGTGTCTCTTGATACCATCACTGGGGAACAGAAACCTGTCAATATCCACTAAACCGAAGCATATGAATACCCCTGATTTAGCAAATCCACTTCTAGGTCAATACTTGATAAAAGTCCCCACTGTCAGAAATGGACACATCTGAAATGCACACACACCCACACAGAAGATGACTGGGTCTCTGCCTCCTTCACCCTTCCCAGTCATCCAGTTCTTGGTTTTTAAGCTATTTTATCATCTATACTTTCTTATAGTACTGTAAATTATTTTTCCATAGACATGCTAATGAGTTTAATTTGTGGAATGCAACTGATTATTGTCCTGTAAATGTTGACAAATTGAGCATTTATGTGTAAATTCATTCCCTGTGCCCCCCCCCCCCCAATTCCTGATTGCCTATGTATATAGATATATTGTTTGAACTGTCCTTTGAACCAGTGGAACATTTGGCTGGCTTACTCATTAATTGAGTTCTATAAGATCTATGGCAAGTATTCTTTTTTACATTCGCATGAAAATTATGATTCTGCCCTTTAAAAAAAAACGTAACCTTTATCACCACCAAACCCAAATGCTAGACCCTTCACAGAAACATTATTTACATGTGGGTAAGGAAGGGTTAACATTGGGTCTGCAACTCTGTTTTATCCTCCTCTGGGACAACTCGGGCAGTTTTGTCCTTTAAACACACTGACGGAGTTTACTACCTGAAAGATAAATGAAGGTCTTCTGGGGCTACTGTACACTGATTTCTTACCTTATTTCCCAGCGTGCTATTCCTGCTCTGTCTGGGCTGTATATTGTATGTAAACCTCCAGGAAGGATGTTCAGGGGGTGGGAGTTTCCACTGCATCCCTCTGAACCCAAAAGGCATCTTGGAGTAGAAGACAAGCTGAACCATGGAGCTGCATCTAGAAAGAGACAAAGTAGTGATTACTTTGACATTAGAGCATTTTATAAAAATCCTGCTGGACTCTCTTCTAATACTCCTGGAGGTGTAACTCTGCGGTCACCATGTATTTGACTAACAATCCACAACTGATAAATGTGTAGGCAGTTTCAAGCTCAATAAAGTTAGAGGTTAACCAGAAAATATTGATAATATAATTTATTGGCCTTTAGACAGCCAATCTCATACATAATTTAGCAATCTTAGACATTTCTTTCTTGACTAACCAAACAATCGCCTTCCTTCTCTGTCGTTAAGTGAGTTCGTGTATTCCTGATGGTTCCCTCATTGATGAGGTTAATAAAATTTTGAGAATTGTGCTGTACATCCTATTCTCATCCAGGGCTAAGAAAAAAAGGCATTCTAATATACTCTCATAAAAATGGAGGTCATATATTTCATTACATTCCATTAAATACTACCTAAATTTTAAATACTGTTGAAATTTCACTATTTTTATGACTAGATGCCAACAGTTCTTCAACCAAAAAGTTTAACAAGTCAAGAAATGTTCTAAGAGGAAGAAAAGGTCAATGTTTATCCTAAAAACTTGGATTCACAGTTACATATTTAGGATACTTATGGTTAGGATCATTGTAGGCTTTTGTCTTTCTTATTTATGGTCCTAGTGGAAAAGAACATTTTTTAAGAGGTTACCTGTATCCATTTCTTCACACCAGCAGCAATATTCACCTTAACAGAACTTTGTGCCTTTGTGGGATGTTAATATCTTAAATGACCTCTTTTTTTCTCATAAAAAGACCCTACATTTTGTTTTGGATGGGATATTTGAGGCAAATATAGAAATTGCCATCCAAAGTTAATAAAATGGTATGTCATAGGAAAAGAAGTTTTTCCCTTTTTAACTAAACAGATTTTTGAAAAGTATTTCCCTGTTATCATATGGGTTCTGAATTATTTTTTAACATCTTATAATACAGGATTCCATATTCCAGTCTTACATATAAAGAGCTTGGAAGTCATTACTCTATCTTAACAATAAGTAGAAATAATGGAACACATAAGAAAATAAAAAATTCATCTCCGATCTGTCAGAGATGTGAGGTCGCTGGGGAAACTGCAGTGCCAAATTTGGAGACAAAGGTGGAAACAGAATCACAACTTAACAGAGTGAAACTCACAAGCAGAAACCTTGTTTGGAACCAGAGCTGGGTTCCTTTTACCCAGTACCTAAGAGCAAGAAAGAAAAAAATCTTAGTTTGAAGAAATAGATGATGTATAAGAACCAGACTCCTGTTTCAGGGATGTTAAAATTAGGAGACCAGAATTCAAAATAACTGATTGATATGCTAAGGGCATTTATGGATAAAGTAGAGAGTATGCAAGAATAGATGTACCTTGTGAAGAGAGATGGAAATTCTTAGAATGAACCGAAAAAGAAATATGAGTGATCAATAACACTGGAACAAAATGACGCAACTGAGGAAACAGTCTCCGAACTTGAGGACCTCTCAATCGAGTCTTTCAAAACTCAAAAGCAAAGGAAAAAACTCAAAAAACCACACACCTCTCACAGAATATGCAAGAACCCTGAAGTACAAAAGGTATCATATACACATAATGGGAATACCATAGAAAAAAAGGAAACAGAAGAAATACCTGAACCAATAAAGTTTGAGAATTTCCACCAGTTAATGCTGGATACCCAACCACAAATCGAGGAAGCCCAGCAAATACCAAGAACAATAAATATAAAAACAAAAACAAACAACTTACACCAAAGTATATCCTATCCAAACTTCAGAAAATCAAAGATAAACACTTTCAGAAACCACACAAGCAATGAAGCATTTAAAGTGATGAGAGGGTAAAAAAAAAAAGTCACCAATCTAGAATTCTGTACCCTGCAGGTAAGGAGAAATACTTTCTCACACAAGCAAAATTTGAGCAAATTTGTTGCCAGTGGATTTGCTTTGCAAGGAATGTTGAATTCTGGGGCACCTGGGTGGCTCAGGGAGTTGAGCCTCTACCTTCGACTCAGGTCATGATCCGAGAGTCCTGGGATTGAGCCCTGCATTGGGCTCTCTGCTCAGTGGGGAGCCTGCTTCCCCTCTCTCTGCCTACTTGTGATTTCTCTGTCAAATTAAAAAAAAATAAAATCTTTGAAAAAAAATGTTGAAGTCTCAGCAAAGTGAGTATAGAAGCAATGTATGCCAATGTAATAAAGAACATATATGACAAATCCACAGTTAACATCCTACTCAATGGGGTAAAACTGGAGGATATTTTCTCTAAGATCAGGAACAAAGGAGTGATGTCCATTCCCACCACTTTTATTTAATATAGTATTGGAAATCCCAGTCATAGCAATTAAGAAAGAAAAACAAAAGGCCCTGAAATTGGAGAAGTAAAACTGTCACTGTTTGCAGGTGACATGATACTATATATAAAAAACACCCTTAAGACCACCAAAAAAACTATTAAATGAATTCAGTAGAGTCACAGGATATAAAAATCACATACAGAAACTGGTTACATTTCTATATACTAAAAATAAGCAATCAGAATGAGAAATTAGGGAAGCAATTCCCTTTATAATTGCATCAAACAGAATAAAATACCTAGGAATAAATTTAAGCAAGGGAGTAAAAGACCTGTATTCTGAAAGTTCTGAGACACTGATGAAAGAAACCGAACAGAGCACAAATGCAAAGATATACCATGCTCATGAATTGAAAGAATAGTCTTAAAATGTCCATACTACACAAAATAATCTATAGATTCAATGCAATCAATCCCTGTCAAATTTCGGTGGTATTTTTCACAGAACTAGAAGAGAGAATCCTAAAGTTCGTATGGAACCACAAAAGACCCTGAACAGCCAAAGTAATCTTGAGAAAGAAGAACAGAGCTGGAGGGAGCATGCTGTCTGATGTCAAACTATACTATGAAGCTGTAGTAATCAAAGTATGATACTGCATGAAAACAGACACACAGATCAGTGGAATAGACTAGAGAGCCCACAGAAAAACTCACAATTATATGGTCAGTTAGTGTCTAGGACAAACGAGGCAAGAATATATAATGGAGAAAAGACCATCTCTTCAATAAATGGTGCTGGAAAGACTGAACTTATACTGTATGCAACAATAAATTCAAAATAGTTTAAAGACTTGCATGTAAGACCTAAAACCGTAAAATTCCTAGAAGAAACCATAGGCAGTAAGCTCTTCTATACCAGTCTTAGCATTTTCTTTTTTTCTGATCACTCCCCTCAGGCAAGGGCAACAAAGGCTAAAAAAAAACAAAGGAGATAAGATCAAACTAAGACGCTTTTGCACAGGGGAGGAAACCATCAACAAAATGAAAAGGCCACCTACTGAGTAGGAGAAGATATTTGGAAATCCTACATCTCACAAAGGGATGATATCCAAAATATATAAACAACTTGTACAATTTAAAACGGAAAAAAACCCCACAATCCAATTAAAAAATGGGAAGATGACTTGAAGACATGTTCCCCCAAGAAGACATCCAGCTGGCCAAGAGACACATGAAAAGATGCTCAACATCACTCGTCATTAGGGAAGCACAAATCAAAACCTCAGTGAGATACCACCTCATATTTGTCAGATTAGCTTTTATCAAAAGGACAAAACGTAAGTGTTGGCCAGGATGTGGAGACAAGGGACCTCTTGTACACTGTTGAGAGGAATGTAAATTGGTGCAGTCACCATGGAAAACAGTAAGGATATTCCTCAAAAGAGTTAAAAATAGAATTACCCTATGAGCCAGCAATTCCACTGCTGGGCATTTATCTGAAGAAAATGAAAACACCAATTAAAATGACAGATGCACCCCTATGTTCACTGCAGCTTTACTGAGAACAGCCAAGATATGGAAGCAATCTAAGTGTTTGTCAATAGATAAACGGATAAAGAAAATGCGGAATACACACACACACACACACACACACACACACACTTGTGCATGTGGTGGAATATTACTAATATTACCTAGAAAAGCATGAAATCTTAGGATTTGTGACAACATGGATGAAACTAGAGGGTATTATCTAGGTTAAATAAGTCAGACAAATACCATTTGTTCATTTTGTTTTTTTAGGTTCTACATGTAACTAAAATCAAACAAAACAGAAGCAGACTCATAGAAGAAACAAGCTGTAAGTTACCAGAGGGAAGGAGCTGGGAGCAGCTGAAGTAAGTCAAGCGAAGGGGATCAAGAGGTACAAACTTCCAGCTAGAAAAGAAATAAGTCCCAGGGATGAAATATACAGCAGAGTGGGAAGGTATCAAAATATACCAAAAGTTCTTCAGAGAGAGGTAAAATGATCTAAGTCTGAAACTCAGATGCACATAAAGGAATAAGTGAAGGCAGAAAAAAGTTCAATTTTCTTATTCTAAATTAATGGATTAATTATTTGCTCAAAATAATAGGAACAGCATATTTGATTATGTATGTTTATATGCTTATGGATGCTTACGTACAAATGAAATGAAGGACAGGGAGGAAAAAAACAAGATGGTCTTGTTATTACAAGGTACTCGCACTACTTGCCAAGGGCCTGTCACAGAGCATGAAACTACATGAGGCAAACACGGACAGAAATGCATGGAGGAAGAGATGAATCTGCTGTCAGAGTTGGATACCTCAACATTCCTGTGTTGGAAATGGAAAGATCCAGGAGGCAAAAAGTGAGTACGGACATACTGAAGTCAACATACACAAAGGCCGCTTTGTTCAACAACAGCTTCTCAAGCTCACAGAGAACATTTTGGGCCCTAACACACCTTCACAAATTTGAAAGAATAGGAACCATACAATATCTGCACTCTGACCATGATGGAATTAACTAGAATTAGTACCAGAAAGATAGCAGGAAAATCCCCAAACGCTTGGAGATTTAAAAAGATGCTTGTAACACATGGGTCAAAGAAGAGATCCCAAGAGAGAAATTTTAAAATATTTTGAACTAAATGAAAGTGCAAACACAACTTACCGTAATCTGTAGGAAGCAGCAAAAGGAGTGTTTACCGGGAATGTGATTCTTCCCCTTCACCAAGCAGTGGACAGACCTGCAGTTGCCACCCCCCCCCCCATCCCAGAACCTTCTAGTTCCTTTGATTTTCAGGCCAGATGCCTGCTTACTCCCATCACACAAGGGCACCAGCTCCTCCGGCAAGATACTCACATCATCAAGGTTGAGGACATCACAGACTTACACAGGTTCCTGCCCATCCTCCTAGGTGCCGGCTCTGGTCTGCGGGTTCCATCTTGTTCATGATGATGCCATTTTACATTCTTCTTCCTCCTTTAACTGTCCGTCATGTTGACTTCAACCTGAAGCATCAAAAACAACAGACTTAGAAACTGTTTACTGGCTCCCATGATTGGATAAGCTCAAATCCCTGAGACAGGCAAACAGGCAACCTAGAGACCACTTCATGCCTAATGATGAAAAGATTGGACATTTCCCTCTAATCTCAAGAACCATATAAAATGTTCACTCTTGTCATCTCTAGTCAGCGTTCTGCTGGAGCTTCTAGCCAAAGAAATATGTCTGGATAAACAAATACAAGTCACACTGCTGGAAATGAAGGTATCTAACTGTCTTTACGAATAGCCTCATCAACTACATAGAAATTTCTAGCATCTACTTAAAAATCTACCAAAGAAAGTGAGTTTAGCAAGGATACAGAAAGTGAGCCAAACGAAAAAGAGCACATTAAATACAAGTGGTTGCTGGACCTCGGTGTAGGTGTAATTGAGCAGGGTCACAAAAGAACCCCTTGAGGTGACGAAATGTTCTGAATCTTGAGGTGTTGGTGCTTGTATTAGCATGTATATTTTTAAAAACTCATTATTTTTTTTAAGCTAGGATCCTTGCCCGTGTGGGGCTTGAACTCACAACCTTGAGACCAAGAGTCACATGTTCAACCAACTGAGCCAGCCAGGATTCCTTAGTGTGTGTACTTTTTTAATTCATGGACATCTACACTTAGCATGGATATATTAAGTAAATGATATCCCAGTGCATTTCAGAAAATTCAGAAAAGTTTATTTTTCAATAATCTCTATGCCCAACATGGGGCTTGAACTCACAGCCATGAGATCAAGAGTTGCCAAGCTGTACTGACTGAACCAGCCAGGAGCCCCTCAGAAAATTTTAAGACTAGTGATAAATCCCCAATAATTTTACAACCACACTCAAGAATATATACACTCATACCGTCACAAACACAGCCAGATTCCTTTTAAAATTTGGTAACTTAGTGAACTTGAACAAATCACTGATGTGTTTGGACGAGAAATGTGATCGTCACACACCTTGGGATCTCATCTAGGAACAACAGGACCCGTGGGGCTGTTGACAGAACTTTCTGTGATGATGTCAATGTTCTGTACCTATCCAATACAACAGTCCAAAACTCCATGTGGTTACTGCATGTTGAAAGAGAGCTGCTGAGCTGGGAAACCAAACAGTTTACAGCATCTAATTTTAATTTATTTTTCTTACCTTTTTAGGAGTGGGGAGGGGCAGAAGGAAAGGGAGAGTGAGAGTCTGAAGCAGGTTCCATGTCCAGCTTGGAGCCAGACACAGAGCCTTGTCTCATGACCCTGAGATCAGGACCTGAGCCGAAATCGAGAGTTGGATGCCACCCGGGAGCCCCCTGATTGTAATTAATTTAAACCTCAATAGCCATCTGTGACTCGGGGCTGCCATAACAGAAAGTCCTTTTCACCTCAATCTGGGAGTCGATAGCTATACCAGTCATTAAAAAAAAATCATCTTAGTTTTATTTATCTCAACATTTTATGAGAGGCAGCTTGAGTTAATAGTCTGTGATACAGTGTGAATTACAGAGGACACAATGCAACCGCAAAGACAGCAAACCCACGGACTCTGAAGAAGCGGTCTAATTGGCCTGTGTGTGATTCCTGACTCTCATATGTGTCATCACACACAGCCTGCTGGGGGGATCAATTTCAGCACGTACAGCTTGTGGAAGCGGAAGCGCTACGTGGACACCTCCTCCGTGATGCTCGCTGCAGGTAAACCGGAACATTGGTGTTAAATTATTTTCAAAGAAGCAAAATCTAAAATGACTTGCATTGGGAGACCACCACCTGGGGAGCTCAGTGGCGGATTTTCGACAGTCTGCCTGAATTTGCTCATTCCTGGAAGTTAGCTCATTAAAATATTGTCTCTCCAGACCAGCCTCCTTTTCTATGGTGATTTAAGATGTGCACAGCGTTCTTAAGCAGAATCGCTAAGTTTCCCACAGACCCTCGCGTAAGAAACAATACTTCTCGGTGATGTGGGAATCAAGACCTCAAAGTACAAGTAATCCATTGACTTACCTTTCATACACCTACAGATCTTCACCTGGTAGAAAACCTGGTGATAAAAAAGAGGAGTCCCTGGAATAAGCGGCACCGTTTTTACTGTCATTTATGATCTGATTCATCCTTATGGAATGTCTATTCTAGACAGAGCAAGTTGAAATTAAATTTTTATTGTTAAGTCTGGACTCAAAGGATTCGTTCCTATAGAGAAAAATAAAGGTTCTGTCTAGAAACTGTACTTAACCTATATACACATATGTTCTATTGAAAAATATACATATATACTTCTATATGTATATGAAATATGTCCACTCAAGTCTTAAAGAATTACATGCAGAGATCACACAAACCATGTAATAAGTGACAGTTACAGACAATATAGTGTAAAACAGCCCCAACAGATCTTCCAAGGAACACAACTCTGGTGAGGATCCCCTGTTACATAAGAGTCCCATGGTCGTATGGAACAGAGAATTGCTGTCCAATTTCCCTTTAGGAAAGGCACTGAGCATGTCTGCACCTTAAGGCAACTGAACTCCTATGCAACAGTGGAAAGTGGATACTGGTGTCTCACGAAAGAGTTTACAAATGTATTCGACCAAAATTCTCCTTTCCATTGAAACGCTTGTTAACCTGCTCTAGGACTAATAGTCCAAGGAACACAATTTGGCAAACGCCATCACAGAAAGCTCCATTCATTTTTTTTAAGTTACAGTATTCATTTCAATACTGATTCAAATGCAATGACCATGACTTACGGAGTTTCCTCTATTTTCCTAAGTTTGGGGCAGCCTTACCTAAGATGAATCTTCCCATATTTAGTCAGAATGGATGTCAGTATAATAATCTTTGCATGTATTTTTCCATTGAAAAGTGCACCTTTGTATATACATGAGCTTATGCATATAATGTAGCACATCCTGTATTAAAATGTAATGTTAGAGAAGCCTGGGTGCCTCAGTTGTTTGAGCTTTGGACTCTGGGTTTCAACTCACCTCCTGATCTCAAGGGTCATGGGGTCCAGCTGTGTGGGGCTCTGGGCTCAGCGGGGAGGCTGAAGATTCTCTCGCTCTGCCCCTCCCCCCTGCACATGTGCGCAGGCGTGCTTTCTATCAAATCTTTAAAAAGAAACATAAATACAAATTATATACAATATTATGTATTGACTTTATATATGAACAGATTCTGCATGTAGTTAATGGGCTGCAGTTTCCTGCTGATTGAAATGTACCAACAGGAGACGAGTGTTAAAAAGATCCCTGGGTCTTTGGAGCTTCTCCTAATTTCTGATGGTCTAACTGCTTGCCTGAGTCAGTTGATCTAATTTTTACAAGCAAAAGAGGGATAGAAGACATTATATCTTACCCTGTTTGAAAATGAATCCCAGGGAATTTCTAGAAATCCATAGTTTTACATATAAAAATATTTATCTTACATAGAATAGGAATCTCAAATAGAAGATAAAAATATAAATAAAGGGAAAATGTTATTACAAAGATTAAAACATTGAAAGCAAGGTGAGGAAGATTGGATCAGTTAATCCTTTAAAATGTGCTTAGTTCTAATATTCTGGGATGCTGTATTTGAAAATGAGTATGTGATTTATTTTACAGGAGTTTACTGGGCCTCTTGCTTTCATGCTTTTCCAGTACAGCATCCAGTGACTTGATAAATGTGCTGTAAAAATGCATCTTTAAAGGAAATTATATTCTGAATTTATTTAAATCAGAATATATTTTACAAGAATTGTTTTCAGGACTTGAGGAAAATTAAATAAAACGGCAATATTTAGGAATTTACTTTGTATCTTTGAATATGAAGTAAGTTCACTCCACACTGGTTATAAATTCACATGTACATTCAAATTCAGTGTTTGATTAATATGTGTTTTACGGAGTCTTCATTGCTTCATAATTATCCTCTGTTGTGGTAAAAATTATTCTTTGAAATCATAGATTTAAAAAATAAGCTCCATATCTCATTTATTTTCCAGTTTTCTTCTTTTATCAGATTGACTATTCATTTTAGGAATATTTTCCTAAAGATGTTTTCATTGTATGAACATCTTTTAGTTTACTACTTGTTGCTTTTATGCTTTATTATTTTTACTTAAAGGAAATAAATCCATTGACATTCTTTATGTATTTTGAGCTCTTCTTCATAACATTACGTTAGAATGGGGTGATAAAGAGGACTCACCCCTCATGCATTTCTGGTAGATCTGACTCTGTGCACGTGCAGTCAATCACCCCAGTAAGATAATTCTGCATGTCTCAAAAGAAGGGCCCTATCATTTCAGCAATGTCTGCTCTGGGGGCTAGACAGGTGTTTTGGCTCTTGTTACTCTGTATTTTTTCTCTCTGCTTTGGTATCCCCAAAATACTGCATTATCTGCTCCATGGTATTCTTTATATGGATTCTATTTTGTTTGGATTATATATTCTATGATTAAACAATGAGATCATACACTTTCATGAATTTTTTAAAAATTCATTTAAAATATAGGAGGTAGAAATACTCAATAGTTCCAAGTTACTCTCTTTTAATAATGATAATAAAACATATACACACATACATGCGTGCGCACATATATATATATATATATATTTTTTTTTCCAACTTGGCACTGGATGGCACGTTCCTGGGCAGACAGAGAAATCCTATAATTCAATGTTATCAGCCAATTGCAGTTTACTATGTGCTAGGCACTGTGACAAGTGATTAAGATGTAAACTCTAACATTTAACTTTCATAGCAGCATTTTAGAGATTCTGAAAAAAAGAGATACATGGAGATTAATTAACTCCCCAAGCCACAGCCACAGCAGCAAGACAAGGAACACACACACACGTACACACACAGAGCCAAAAGATACAGCTACTTACATTCTTGGTAATTAACCTCTAGTTTTTTTTTTTTTCTCCACCATCCCTAGTCTAGTACAACTGAAAGTAATTATAAAATAAATATAGAAATTTCACTGTGGGAGTTTTGAGCTGGTAGATTTCCATGACTGGGAGAAATTAATGTTTGGTCAAGTAGAGTGGGTTGGGAGGTAGTTGACAGAAAAAACAGCACAGAGTTGCTAAAGAGATAAAAATTTTTATGGTGATGAAAATGTGCTCAGTTGTAAAATGTTTTCAAATGTGTTGACTTTTTTTTTTTTAAGATTTTATTTATTTATTTGACAGAGATCACACGTAGGCAGAGAGGCAGGCAGAGACAGAGGAGGAAGCAGGCTCCCTGCTGAGCAGAGAGCCTGATGTGGGGCTCGATCCCAGGACCCTGGGATCATGACCCGAGCCGAAGGCAGAGGCTTTAACCTACTGAGCCACCCAGGTGCCCCCAAATGTATTGGCTTTTTGATAATACAAATATGGGATGAAAAGCAGTTGAATCAACTGAAATGCAGAGACTCACACACATTTTTCCATGTTTTTGTAATGGAAGTAAACAGTAAATGAGGATTTGGCTTAATGTAATTTAAGGCAAATTTCACAGTTATTTTATATCTAATCCACAAAAGTAATCTACAGTACCTTCTTGGACCCTTCTGGTTCTGTCACAGGAATCACAGGTGTGAGAGCCTCACTCGCGGGCTTGGGAAAGCCACAGAGGATGGTTAAGAGACCAGGTGCAGATGACCAGTATCCTTGAAACAGAGAGCAGATCAAGGAAACAACGTATTCAAGGATGTGATGTTTCCAAAAGGAAGCAAGGTAGTAGGTAATGCCTGTAGGTCAGTCACTCACCTTCTATGAGAGGAGCCCATCAACAAAAAAGCAAAAGGAAGGAGAAGAAAAATAGAGTGTGCCAAGAATGAGTCTCCAAAGAAGGTCTGGTTCTTGTATAGAAAGCTTTACAACTCTCCTAGATAAGGCCCAAAAAAGAGATTCTACAATAGCATAGAGACATCTCTTCTTCCTGGAAAGGCACACTAAATATCATCAAAGACATAAATGTTTCCCAGTCAACCGACGTCACCTCAGACCAGCCGCAGGGTCCACACCCACACACCACGCTGGGAAACAAGCTATCTCTTTATCCTCACTGTTGAATGTGTACATGTGTGTGCGTGAGAAATGTCTGGAATAGATGTATGCCAAATATTCATGACAATTTAAGACTGGGACCAGAGGGGTGCCTGGCTGGCTCAGTGGGTTAAAGCCCCTGCCTTCGGCTCAGGTCATGATCTCAGGATCCTGGGATCGAGTCCCACATCGGCTCTCTGCTCAGCAGGGAGCCTGCTTCCTCCTCTCTCTCTGCCTGCCTCTCTGCCTACATGTGATCTCTGTCTGTCAAATAAATAAATAAAATCTTAAAAAAAAAACAAAACCAAAAAAACGAATCGGGACCAGAATTGGGAATTCTGGCAGACTTGTGAACTAGGATTTAACACGCTTCGTGTCATGCTTTATTTTTTTGAAAACTCTGTTTTTACCTTAAACTTTTATATTAAAGCAAAAGGAGAAGTAGTATAAGCTCAAATATAACCAATAATACCTTTTTCCTCCACCTTGCTTTCTTTTTTTTTTTTTTTTTCTCTGTGTAGATCCACTTCAGTGATGACCTGGAAGCTGAGGGATTTTTTTTTTTTTTCCCCTGATAAGAATGATGGACAGTAAAAGGAGGACACAGGCTGGCAGATTAATGCTAATAAAATGTGAGCCAAATCTGTGCAGGGCAAAGATGAAATCATCCCTCAATTTCCATTCATTCCGCAAACAATCTGACGATCAGATGCTCTCATTATACCCTGCGTGTTTCTCTCACCGAAAGAAACAAGGTGGCATTCGGTGATACCGACTTTCTGGAGAAAATTGAAGCAACTGATCTTGGAAGGCCTTGCTCTGCAGAGTTCCTTTGTGTGTGTTTGAATGTGTGCGGTATGTGTTCCCTCTGGATCCTCGTATATTAAAGAACATTTTCAATCCCCAGTGTTGCATTTCTTCCTTCCAACTCCGTTTCACTTCTTGTGTGACACTTAGCCTTCAGTGGGAAGCAGAATGAAGACCTCCCAAGGACGGCCACGTCCTGATTCCCAGATCCTGTGGCTCTGTTACCTTTCGTGTCAAAGGGAAATTTAAGTTGCGGAGGGAATGTGGGATGTGAGCCAGCTGACTTTGTAATGTGAGATTATTCGGGAATAACACAGCTGAGAATGGTGTCCTGGGACGTGAGAGGGGTCTACCTCCAGTTGCTGGCTTTGAGGATGAAGCACGAGGCCAGGAATCCAAGAATACGGGTGGTCTTTCACCAGCAAAAGGCAGGGAAACGGATTCTCCCCTAGAACCTCTTAAAGGAACACAACCCCGGCAGCATGGTGATTTCTGTTCACTGAGACCCATTACAGACTTCCCACCTCCACAAATCTAAGACAATACATTTATATCGTTTGACGCCGCTAAGATAGGATGATTTGACAGGGAGAGTGAGTATACCAACTTAGAAAGCCGGGCGACCAGTTGCCTCCCCTACAAGCCCTACCTTACCAGGCTGGTCTGGGGCCCTCCTTTGAGCTCTAAGATCCCCACCCCACACCCTGTGTTGGTTTCTTTCGGTGGAGTGGCCAGAAAGAAGCTTGAGGACAGGGACGCCTGGGTGGCTTAGTCGGTTAAGCTGCTGCCTTCGGCTCAGGTCATAGTCCCAGGGTGCTGGGATCGAGTCCCACATTGGGCTCCTTGCTGGGCAGGGAGCCTGCCTCTCTCTCCGCCTCTGCCTGCCACTTTGCCTCTCTCTCTCTCTGACAACTAAATAAAATCTGGAAAAATATATAAAAATAAAACTAAAAGAAGAAGCTTGAGGACAAACCCTTACTTATCTCAGGCGCCAACCTTTAATCTCTTGGATCTCTGAGGGCTGCACTTCTAGTGCAGAGATGCTACAAAAATACATTGAGTATGAAGACTGGTTACTGTGTGAAAATAAAACTTACTTTTACAATAGAACTTTACCTCAATCTACTTGGAGTAACCTAGTAGATAATGGTCTGTTTGCCATGTCCCTGAATACATAATAATATAGATTATTTTCATATAAAACTGGAAACAATCCTGTAGGGTAGGTACTCCTGTCATTACTGCTATCACTATCACCATCGTTCCTGGTTTATTTATTAGGAAACTAAGTTCAAGCGTAGAGAAGCTGCCGAGAGACCCCACAGTAGTATGCTTCACCACCTTGTTTTTAACCTTGGCAATCTGCCTCTGGAGTCTGAGTACTTTGTCAACACAATCTGACAGTTCTTCAATATGTCCATATAAAAAAAGTCTCCCCCCATAAATCACCTGTGATGCTGAAAGAAGAGGCTTTAGCTAAAAATGTTAAGGTTATCATACCCGAAATGAGGGGCCCGGCCTGGGGAGTGGAGGTCTGAAGTCTTGGCTCAGCGTGGCAGATACACTTCTGGAAGGCCTCTAGCCTTCCAGTCTCGTGGGCACTTCCTCCTGCGAGCGATGCGCAGAACTGAAGACAACCGACCACGGACTCCTCTTTCCACTTAGCAGGAATCCACGTGTCATGGGGGATGGTCTTTGGAGGATCGCTGAATGCCCCTTGAAGCCTGTTGGCTTGTTCTTGCTACAATTGGCTCCTCCAGCCACAGAAATGAAGGATTCACAGAGGCCAGAGGGGATATTGTGGTGCTCCAGCAGATATCTGTCGCTGGGCCCCACTGATGGGAATATTGGCTGCCAAGAGCTCATGGCGTATTCCTTGAGAGACCCCATCCTTCCCGGCTTAAGCCCAGATTCCATTTTACTTTTTACCTATTTTCCTAAATGTGAAATATTTTGTCCCAGTTGAAGCTTGTTAATGGGTTATTAGCTCCTTTTTTGCTGACTACATACTTAGCATATAGACACTGTTACTATCAAGGGACATTGTTACTATCAAGTGACAAAAAAGAGGTAGGAAAAGATTTCTCCAACCATAATAACAGTTCTTACCTTTACTGTCCTAGACTTCCCAAGACTGTCTATCATTTGAGTGTTCTCTGATTTGCGCTCTCTAAATTCAGATTTTAATGGCACAAGATAACACTTTTTATTCCGAGATTTCAAAGACAGCCTTTGAGTAGGTTCTAGGAAAAAATATATATATTTGAAGCATTCAGACGGCAAATTGGTGTCTAACCTAAGTGATGACGATACTCTGAATGGGCTGTTAATTGAGGGAGATAATTGCTAGGTATGTTACATGCCAAAATAAAACTGTCCTGATGGGAAAAACAGTGGTGTTATCTATTCTGATTGTGACATCTGTTTAACCTTTCTTTGAAAAGTAAACCAATAAAAATTCTTGCCTGTGAGATACCAAAAAATAAAAACAAAACCTAGAGTACCCATAAGGATGATGAGGTCTCCAGAGTTTTTTCTTCAGAAATACTTAACCACTGAATATGCATCCTTGTAAGACAAAAGCATGGAAAGACACCCCAAATACTAGAAGGAAGGTTGTCTCGGTTCACTGACTGTGAGCAGAAGAGAACCGTTACAATATTCATAAGCCAAACTTACAATGAAAAGGAGATTTCTTTTTCCCCTGAAAGAGCACACGACAGCATTTTAGAATGCATCAAACTACAGAATGTACTTCTATTCACTAAGCCTGGTTGTATTTTATGATTAAAGATAACATAAAGCTTTGTATGAATGACCTTCTTGATGTATTTGAAACAAATAAATGTTTAATGACATGGAAGCATACCATTTAAGGACCCATTTTTTTTTTTAAAGGAGCTTTTTCTTAATGAATTCAAATTTATGTTAAAAAATACTATTTAAGATGTGCCAAATTTTGCCTTTACCTTGGCAATTTCATGTCAGTTGCCTGTTTGCTTTAATCTCCCCCTACTTCGTTGGGGGGGGGGGGGTTGGAAGAAAACAGAGTATCTATAATCATGTTGTCATCACTAAAACATCCTGAAGGGAAGAGAGGAGCACATTTGGAGTCCTTCTGAAGTCTTGACATTTGTAGCCTCTACAGAGAAATCAGAGGAACTCAAATCACAAAGAAGGTGGTTTTCAGAGCTGATCTAACAGCCATAAAAGCCTGAACAGTTTCAGCTTTAAAAACAGGTCTCAAACTGCTAAGTACACTCTTCCGCAGGTACACACGAATGCCCATCTGCGTCTATACCTGTCTGTGTCCATGTCTAAGAAATTATTTTGCAATATAAAAGGAAACCAATTTCTGCATTTTTTTTTTTTTGTACTTGACATTTGGGCCTCTTAATGGAAATAGAATACAAAAAGTGTTTAGTTCGTATATCAAGAGGTGAAGAAAACTTCGAATTTACTTACATCAATATGATCTCTGAAAATGCCTAGTTTGTTAATAATTTATGTAAAAGGAAGACACTGAAAAGTCTTAACAGCAGGGATCTGAGGAAATACGTAGGATACAGACAGATTCTATGGTAACTCAGATTGAAAAGGTTTTTCAGGGGCACCTGGGTGGCTCAGTCAGTTAAGCATCTGATTTGATTTCAAGTCAGGTCATGATCTCAAGGTTGCAGGATCAAGTCCTGTGTAGGGCTCCATGTTGGGTATGGAGTCTGCTTAAGATTCTCTCCCTCTGTCTCCCTCTCTCTCCCTCTGTCTCTCCCTCCCCACCTTGCACACTCCCTAAAATAAACAAACAAAAAAAGCAAATAAATAAAAGGTTTTCCACTGTTTCAATGTAGCATAAAATATGGTGTTGTATTACCCACGGCAATGAAAATATGGCTAGGTTACTGGACAAGTCCTGAAACTCACAAAGCCACTGATAAACCTACCATCTGGTGAACTTGTACATACACGAACCCAAGACTCCAAACGATTTTATGTAACTTGTTTTCTTTTCCCTTTATCAACATTCTTTGACTCAAAAACCGAAGTTCAGTGTGACGGTTGATAGGAAAATGGCGGGAAAGCGAATATCCTGCCTAGAAAAAACACCAAGAAAAACCAGTCTCTGGATAAGTAAAAGCCAGCTTGGTAAATTTCATCATTATTGTAGAACACATCATCAGGAAGAGACCACCAGCCAAATGCTCTTCTTAGTTACAAGTTGATTAGTAACATTCAGAAACTGAAACACCATGCAAGAGTGATTGGTAAACCACAGACAAAAATGTTAGGAATCACCATTGGGGACGCTGTTCTCGTGATCCAGGAGGTTGCACTAGAAAGACTTCCCGAAGCCAACACAGTTCATTCTGTCCAACAGGGACAGTGGGCCCTAAATGTATGTAGCAGTTTCTACCACCTTTGGATCTGGGTGAAGGTACTCGCAGGCCACTCTACTGCCTGCAGGCAGCAAGTGCTTAATCACCATCCATGTCTCACGAGGACAAATTTAAACAAGGGACAAGATATATGTTCCAATATAGGGGCATTTCCCCAATATTACCGAGGCGCCTTCCGGATCTTAGTAAGTAATGCACATGACGGTAACTACGTTCAGAGAAGTTTACAAATAGTTCCTCTCTCACGATAGTACAGCGTTGTGCTTGTCAAATGGAAAGCAATAATACTGATTCAATTCTTTTTGCTTGTTGTGCAACACTAGCTGGCAAAGGCTTATTATTTTTTCCTTGGGTGATATTTCTAGATGAAGTGAAGTGCCTGATAATTTCTTTTAACATATTTGCAAAGCTGAATTCAGCCCCGTGATTCATTGTAACTGCTTCAGAACACTGTGTGAGAATTAAAAAATGAATAAAAATGCAGTAGAAAGGAAAATTCAAAGCACACCATTTGTTAGAATCAATTTTTTTTTTTTTTTTTTTTTTTTTTTTTTGCAAGCACAGCACTTCAATCTCAATAGTGTTCCAAAGCCTCGAAAGCTTATAATGGTGGGGATACACATATTTTTCTCTCTGAAAAACGGGCCAGGAGATAATGAAACTATAATTTCCGGATACTGCAGCCAATATAAAATGGCCACATGTGTGGGGCTGAAACACTCTATATGGGCATTTTCTGTATAATGATAATATATTTAAACTCAAGGAGTAAGGAAAAAGAATTTTTAAAAAGCAAAGGAAAAGCCAGGAAATACCAAATATCATGGGATAACACTCCATTCAAATCAGCGCCTTATTAATCCAACTTGAATCGATTTAATTCCCTCCTATATCTTCATCAAGACAGCCTTGAAGAGCAGCAAACTTAAAGGGACAGAGTTTAGAAATCAGTGCATTCAGCAAAACGAATCTGTTCCTTTATATAAATAATTACCAGTATCAAAGGCCTTTTCCGACTTTCACACAGGTGTGCAATTTAAGACATGTTCAATACCACCATTCGATGTTCGTGAAGACTGTTATCCATTTACACACACATGCACAGAAGCACATCTCACAGTCTACTTACTTGCAGCTGGCTTATACTGGGCAGAAAGAGGAGATCTAATAATTTTGCTTGGTTTTCTATTTTTCAGCTGTCAAAGAGTTAACCCGAGCTGCTAGTGATACATAGAGTGGAAAACAAAGTGTATTCCTTGTCTCAGTGTTTTCCTGCTCTCCAGAGTCCTCCACACATTGCCTGGAAACCAGGAAGTCAGTCCTACTCTCATTTCATCAGGGGGAGAACGGAAGACCAGCCACTTAAGTGATGTCCTTGCCATGATGTAGTTAGCAGATGAGCTTTTGAGGTCAACGCATCACGAACCTCCCTTGACACTAAAGAAAAGACGTCTTAAATTCTATTCTTGTAGCATTTCACTACTTTTATTTCCCTTTATTTTTAGGATTTTTATCCTACTTTTTAAGGTTTGGATTTAATTTTTATGCCAGAGACTGCGATGTAAAACAAAAAAATGAACATTTATGACTTTAGAAATTAATATGTTCATGGAGCTAGGATTCTACTGTCTCCTCTTGAATATCTAGCCAGAATCATTTCCGAGAGGGACATTTCAAACTGTAAAAAAAGATAGTTACATAATTAGTTTACAAAATCAGATTTGTTCAAAATTCTAAAATGTTAGGGAATGTGATAAAAGCCGCACTAAGAATAAAATCAAACTTACGTAAAATATTTTAAAAATCCAAATTCATGCATACTTTTTGTTTTCCATACACATATATATTAAATGCCAAATGAAAAACTACAAAAATTAAACCGAGAAATAATAAATTGGGAAAAATTTGCAACCCATATGAGAAAAGATTTATTTCCTTGACTTGCAAAGAACTTAAAGCAATAAGGCAAATAAAATTTATATGTAGATGTATATGTATTATAATCTAAATGTGTATATATATACACACACATAATGTATACATCTACAATCTATAATATACACACATATATTTATATGAAATATATATACTTATTTATTATATATCACTATACTTAACATATAGTTACATATGTTTATATATAACTTATAGATTATATTTCATCCAGAGAAAAAGAAACACTAATGGCAGCAGTATAATGAAAAGACATGATTACACAGATTCTCTCATTTGAGTGGGTCTATGTTATCAATGAAACAATTTGATACCATGTGATACCAAAGTGTCCATAATCTCTACTACGTAAGGCAGAATATAAAAATACATCAGTCTGCTAGTGAATCAGGGTTGAGAATGATCTAGCAGATTCAACTGAGAGACAACCAGATGTTTGAAAATACTAGATTTATGATCTTTCATAAAAAGACTTCATATAAAAATGGCTTTACCTAGAGGTTAAAGACATGCACTGGCTTTTCCTAGAAACTGCTTTAAAATATTTAGGGTATTTAAAAGGGATAATTGGAATCAAGACGTCCAATTATTTCAAAAAATGATTTTAGTGATTCTAAAAATAGAGTGGCTTTACCAGCTTGTGCGGGGAAGGCGCTGTCCCGGGAAGTTATCACCTTTGCAGTAAGTCCTACTGTGCCCAAAATATTTAGGTTAATACAGCTCCACAGTCCCTAAACTACCGACTCTTGATTTACTGTTTTCATTATTCACATATTTATCAATGTTTAGTATCTTAAAATAGCAAATAAACCTAAGAGCCTTGCTCTTTCTTTCTTCAAAGATTTACTTAGTTATTTGAGAGAGAAAGAGAAAGAGAGAGCGCGAGTTCAGGGGAGAGGGGCAGGGGGAGAAGGAAAGAGAGAGTCCCAAGCCAACTCCGCATGAAGCACAGAGCCCACTGTGGGGCTCGATCTCATGATTCTGATCACAACCTGAGTTGAAACCAAGAGTCAGCCGCTTACCTGGGTGAAGCACCCAGGTTGCCCCAGTCTTGTTCTTCAATGATAAATGCTGTAAAGAATCATCAATCCATCCGAAGCACTCCAACACTCACAGACCTTGTACATCATAAACTGCAGGGGCTTACACTCCAACAGAAGAGTTGGAAAGGCTCACCCAAGTGCAGTAGGAATGTTACGGGGTTCTCACAAAGACATGGACGTAGTCCAAGGAGAGTTACTATAGCTTTGGGTCAACCTTTAAATTAACGGTGACTTTGTTAATTTAACATGTCCAAGATGGACAAGATCTGTAAAATAATAATTATGATTCTTTCAGGCAAAGGTTTAGATGTTATGGAAAGGTACAGAAATGATAAGCCTCTCCATATGTTGATGAGAAATAAAGAAAAACACCTGTTCACAGAAGAAAGGGTCAGTCGGTGACACACTCTGTCGGCCATGATACACTTTGTCAGCTATGATCAGGATATTTTTCCCTGAGGTGTTCGAAAACCATGAACAATGCAATGTTAAGACACAGTTCTCAAGCGAGGTAACAAAAAACCACTAATTCATGAGTATCATGGTAATTGTCTTGGCAAATGTTTCTGGACCAAATTGATATTAATGAGTTAAAATGCCATAATTGTAGGGATAATTTTTTAGACTAAATATTTCGATACTCTTGAGTTAAAATACTTGCAGAATAATTCCATTTGCATAACATTTATTAAATCAATAAGGTTAAAATCATGACTGCAAATTAATAAACACATAGCATTTGTATTTGAGATTTATTTAAATCAGTTATCAATCATCCTCTATTAGTGACAAATCCAATCCCTCAATAGAATAATTTTAGCTGAACGTGAAATCATTATTCTACCTGAAATTCCAAATATTTGTTAAACTTAGAGGAAAAACATTTTGAATCAGTTTTGGACACACTGGCACTTACGTGGGGTGGATGAAACTATCGAGGGATGACATATTCATTGTGCATGAGAGAGAAGTCAATCAATGTACTTCCATTCATATAGCAGGACAGTAACTCCCGCGATAAAATCTTTTTTCTTTATAATACTGTAAAGGTAAAGCACTACATCTCATTCTGCGTGCAAAGTAGGAATATTTCCATTCGTTGGAAGTAATCGGTTCTACTGAGAGAAAAATTCTCAAAGATGAAAGTCTATATGAAAACTTTAGACATTAAAAACTGTCCTATTTCTATGAAGGTTATCGAACATTAACAGGGTGTAATCCCATCTGCCTGATGGACATCTGACTTTCCTGATGAAAATATTTTAGGGGTCATTTTGATGAGTTTTCTCTCTTGCTTATGAGGGGATATAAAAGGTGTTTACAATGAGCCACAAATAGAAGCTAGAAGGACATCAACAACTTTAACTCTGTGCTAGGATGGGAAATGTTTCACTGACTTTGGTGGCAGGGAGGGGTCTCTGACTTGTAATATTGGCCAACACTTGTGGTATAAATACTCCCATTAAGACGAGTTTATTCCCCAGGCTGTACCTTTTATTCTTGTGACTTAAAAAAGAAAGAGATCTTGGGACATCTGGGTGGCTCAGTGGGTTAAAGCCTCTGCCTTCAGCTCAGGTCGTGATCTCAGGGTCCTGGGATGGAGCCCCACATCGGGCTCTCTGCTCAGGGGGGAGCCTGCCTTTTTTTCTCTCTCTGCCTGCCTGTCTGCCTACTTGTGATCTCTGTCCAATAAATAAATAAATCTTAAAAGAAAAAAGAAAGATATCTTGCCATTTGCAACAACATGGATAGAACATATGCTAAGTGAAATAAATAAGATAAAGACAAGTATCATAGGATTTCACTTAAATGTAGAATTAAAAAAAAAAAAAAACCACAATAACCTAAAAACAACAACAACAAATGAGCAAATAAACCAGGAGGAGACTAATACATACAGACAACTAACTGATGGTTACGGGCTTGATGGGGCTTGGGGGGGTAGAATGGGCAAGAGACATAAAGGGGATTCAGAGGTACAAGCTTCCAGTCATGAGATTAGTAAGTCACAAAAACTGGAAAGTACCGCAGAGGGAACAGAGTCAGTCATATCATAGTAACATTGTATGGGGACTAGGCGGCCGGCAAGCACTGAGTGATGCACAGACCTGCTGAATCCTTCTGCTGTACACCTGAAGCTGATATAACATTGTATGTCAACCGTACTTTGTAATAGTCATTTAAAACAAAACAAAACAAAAATGCAAACTGTGTTTAACAGCCATCACACAGGATTGCTCACAATTTAACAACTGATTTGCAAGCCACTCGAGCTCGAGCCCCAGCTTTCTCTGGCACACCCGAGGCCGGGGGAGCAGAGCGAGGGGTCCTTCTAGGGACTGGTGATCCACGCTTTGTAGTTAGGGAGGGACATTCCAATCCTGGGTTTGGTTTTTTGTTTTTGTTTTCTTCCTTTTTGTTTGTTTGTATTTATTTATTTATTTGGCAGAGAGACACACAGTGAGAGAGAGAACACAAGTAGGGGGAACAGGAGAAGGAGAAGCAGGCCTCCCGCTGAGCAGAGAGCCTGATGCAGGGCTCGATCCCAAGACCCTGGGATCATAACCTGAGCAGAAGGCAGACCCTTAACGACTGAGCCACCCAGGCGTCCCTCCAATCCTGGTTTTGCTGCTTATATGCCTTGCCACTGTGGGCAAGCCCCGCACCCTCAGTGAGCCCCGGCTTTGTTATCCCGAAAGTGGAGCTTTTGACATGACTAATATCATAAACTTGGTATAATAATAATGAAATGAGCTGATGTATGTGAAAATGGTTAGAACGTCTGACAGAGGGTAATTTCTCAAACAGTATTTCTTGTCCATACATGTAAGGCTTCATTATTATCATGAGAATTAGAGCTGTGACATTTTTTCCTGTTTTCACCAGAGGTATGTCTGTAATTTTACTTCTGTTAATTATAGGCTGCTCTTAAGAATAAATTATCACTGACTTGAACGTGAAATACCTATCAATTCCAGGTTGTCAAAGCTCAGAGAGTATCACGCCCTCATTTTGAACTGTCATTGTGCAGTGAAAGCAAACTCTAACACACTGTTTTTAAAAATATGATAGTTTATGACAGCCTCATGGTAGAAGTCACTGTTTCTCATTTTTCCCTTGTCGATTTCTTTTTATCTCAATAGAATGTTTCTCCTACATACCACAACTTTGCATTTCTATCCTTTCCAATTTGGGTTTATTTTCTGTCCTCCCTAATTACATGGGCTTCTATTACAATGTATCAAGACTCTTCATTCACAATATTCGCTTTAATTCTCACAATCATCCTCCTTAATTAAACACTACTTTGATGGACGTATTGAAGTTCAGAGAAATAGTGATTTGTCCCAAATCCTACAAGGGATGGTGACCGATCTAGGATCTAAACCGAGGTCAGCTGACCAGCAGGCTAGTGATGTAGTCAGGCAGCCGAGCTGGGAGGGCTGTGCGGGAGCCATTAGCTCGGGAAGCCTGGGTTGGGGCACAGGAGATGTTGAACCTACAGTCTCCCAAAGGATCACTTGAACTCTGTCATATCAAGGAGAGGCACAACAGTAAGAGTAACTATTTGGACTGGACAACTTGAGTGGTCACCGGGAGTTGAGGGATGGCTGTAATTTTTGATGACATGAGCAGATGAGAAAAAGTAAGAAAGTCACGGCCTTAGTGAAATGACCTCTGGAGAAAAGTTTCCTTTTTAGACATCTTTTTCCCCTCTTAGGATAAATGCAGAGACTAAATGTACTGGGGAATCCTATTATGAATCTTTCAGTGGGGAGCCGCTACAGGGAAGACATGCTGGGCGAGGTCAGGAAAGGGTACAGGTTTAATTCATAAAATTTGACAAAAATCATTCAGTGTTTTCCAGTAGTGGGCCAGTTCTGGCTTTCGAGTTCCAATCGGTTATTCTCCCCCAATTAGACCAACTCTATTGCCCCTCCCACCACCACTGGAGAATCTTGATAAAAACTCCATTAGCCTGCATGAGATGATATTTAATTTGTACTTGCAAAACTTCTTTTAAGCCTAAATTGTTATATAGTTGCCACGTGCTGCTCAGGAGAGTAATTTACGTGTGCATGCAGAGTTTTAATAAAAATAAACTGGAACACAAATTTCTTTAAGTTTCTCCTTGCAAATGCATTTAAAAAATTCCAACTGCTATGTTCAATGGTGCATGGAAAATGATGTGTGCATTTCATTATATTGATGTACCTTAAAATTCAATGAACCTTTAAAGGTAAGATGGACCTAAATAGGAAAAATCAGAATCAAACAGAACACCGTCCCATTTTACGGTTAATGTTGGAATGTATGAATGGCTAAATTTTTAATATTTAGCATTAACAGATTTTGGTATAGGTTCTTGTTCTGTACGGAGAGATACATCAGGTTAACTTTACCATTCAATGAATGGCACTGACACACGGTCATTAGATTTTACTGTCTGTATCAATTTGGTTTTTGAAAGAGTATACCCCTCGATAGAAAAGAAGCTTGGAGTATTACCACCACAATGGAGAGCAAAAATAATGAATCCCACCAGGTAAGTGGAAAAAAGCCCTGATAATTCTGAGAAACCCTGAAATTTATTAACTTTACCTTATTGTGAGTGATACAGAGAGCGGCATAGAACACCTGCACAGGGTAGGGATGGGCGGTTGCTGGTGGGTGTATGATCTCTAGCATGGTGGCGGACATCAATTTTCCTCTAAAATAGTGACTATAGTACTATTTATCTGATGGGTTTAAGCAAAAGATCAAATGAGACAATACATATAAAGCACTTCTAACAGTGCCAGGTACAGTTTATATGTTATCATCATTATTAAACTGTCTTCGTGGCACCTGGGTGGCTCAGTTGGTTAAGGGTCTGCCTTCGGCTCAGATCATGACCCCAGAGACCTGGGATCGAGTCCCACATTGGGCTCCCTGCTCAGCGGGAGTCTGCTTCTCCCTCTGCCCGTCTCCCTGCTCATGATCTCTTTCTCACTCACTCTCTCTCTCAAATAAATAAATACAACCTTTAAAAAAATGGTCTTAATAAGTACTTACTTTTAGGGGTATTTTCTAAGACACATTCTAGCTATTTGTGGAAATTTAGCATGAATATGGATTTGAGTACATTAAAGTGTGCATGGCATTTTCCTTTTCTCTCCACTTGATTATGAAACATTTATTAAATTTATTCACAGGATGGGTGCCTCGGTGGTGCGGTCGTTTAAGTGACGGACTCTTGGTTTGGGTTCAGGTCATGATCTCAGGGCTATGAGATCTGTCCCCCTTTGGGCTCTGTGCTCAGTGTGGAGTCTGCCTCAGGTTCTCTCTCCCTCCCCCTCTCCCTTGAGCCTGCTCGCTCCTTCTCTCAAATAAATAAAATCTTTAAAAATTTTTACTCGCAGAACACGGCTAATTTTCCAATCCACAGAGTCTATTACTAGTTATATCACAGGATACGTGGAAAGGAGCCCCATAAGTAGATGTGGAAGAAATAATCCGTATTAATCAAGTAGTCCTTCCCATACTTTGAGGCCATAACCTATCCCACGGTCTATCTGGACATGTTCTATAGATATAGTAGCTTACCATGAATCTCCTATATCCCTTTGATCATGTGATCAGAAAGAATGAGACAGTCTCAGAGATGCCATGGCAGCAATGATTAAAAATGATTTTCTTGATGATATAGAAGAAAAATCACATCTGATGTCTAATGTAATTGGGACGTAAGAGATGACAATTCGTGTGAATTTTTTTTATCACACTAATGAGAAACTATGTATTATAATTAAATTATATTATATACACATAAATTATAACTAAAAACAAAGATACTCTCCTAACTTATTTCGTCCAATGAGAGAGAAAAATAGCACCTTTCAGTCTTTACATATAATTAAACTCACGGTTGACACAAACTCTGATTGTCAGAGATGATGCTCAAGCAAGCAAAGTTGAGGGTCCTGGGACCCAGCAAGATGCAGAGCCTTGGGGCTGTCTCTTTCTAGAAGCCTCCTTTATGGGCAAAGACCACAGGGGACACTCACCAGCTCCCACGAGCAGCTCTGTTCTCAGTAGTCAAGGAGCACTCATTTCTCCAGGACACCTGCTATTAGCTGGGGCTCGACTATTCAAAAAATTTGAAATTGAAGACAAAGAAATAACAAGAAAGTAAGCCTCAAAAATGTTCCCCAGTTAGGTCATGTTGACAGCAAAACCTGCCAAAGAAAGGATGACCGACCAGACCCACCAGCAACAAAGAGACTCGAGACTGTACAATGACCCGAGTTCACCCGACGGTTCCCGAGGACACCGTCTGCTTCCCGATGGGGTCCAGTGCTGCCCCTCGACCGCTTTACAACTCCTAATTCCCACCCCAACTCCTTTGGCTGCCACGTCACCGAACTGGCTCAGGACTTCTACTTCTGGTCCCTGTCTGCTCCCTGCACGCATCATCTCTCCCTTCTCAATCCGTCCCATTATTCACCTCTGCCGCCCCGCCCCCCAGCCTCCCGCGGGCTGTTAGATTAAATCGCACCCTGGAGCAGATTGGTGTCATCACGCTTTCCAGAAACACAGTGGCCGCTGGACTCCAGCGCCGCTCTGCAATATTTTCACGCCCACTGGTCAGCTCCCTGCCTTGGTCATCTCAGCAACCGTTTTTAATTCTTTATTAACCTCCTCCCAAAACCTGCCACCAGCCACTTTTCTCTGCTGATAATTTCTCTTCCTTCATGGAGAAAATTGAGGCTTTTAACCTATATTCAAAACGTCTGCTTCTCTACGGATATCCTCCAGTATCTCCTCATTAAACACACAGATACGGTCCTTTCCTCATCGAATGTCCCTCTTGAGCTTCTCCTTTATCTTCCCGCCTCCTTTCACAGCCAAGCAGCTTGGAAATAGGGCTTCCATTCAGGAACACATTTAGCTTCCCATTTAAAATTTTTAATCTGCAGCAACCGGACTTCTACCCCCAACAACTCTGCAGAAAATGGTCTGGCTAAGTTCTTCAATTACCTTCCAAATGCCAAAGCCAAGGAGCCCTCCCCAATCCTCCTGTTACTGACGTCTCTACAGGGCTTGCCTTTATTCGTAGAAATACAAGTTATAAGCGCATTTCTATTACCAGGAGTATACTTTTCTATTGTAGACTCTTTCAGCCACATAAAAAGGAGCGGAGGACATCTGCGCATGTCCTCGCCACTCATGGTAGAGCAGTGTTTCATGCTCTCACGTATTCTTTCCGAGATTTCTTCTACGCACGTCTTGACATTCTGTGCAAGTGAACATTATGCTTTTTTGTTTCGCATAATGTCACAAACATCTCCCCATGTTAAGTAATCTTGAGAAATGATATTTAAGGCTGCATAATTTTCCATCATATGGAAAATATGCTTGACTTAATCCTTGCACAGCATGTAAACAACGAGATATGTTCCTATAGTTTTGAGTGTCCTTGAAAAACTTGATGTGCAAAATCCGCCACTGCCGTGGTTGTACAGCAATTTAATTAACCTCTCTTTCTGCTAGACGTTTAGGCTGTCGAATGCCTGCTATCATAAACAGCACGACAATGAATATGAAGGTACCCAAGACCCTCTTGAATCTTCTATGCAAGTATTTGCTAGCTCGTTCCAAATCTGAATATAAACTTCCCCACTGAAGATGTTTGTTCTTAAAAAAAAAAAAAAAAGAGAGAGAAAAGAAAAAAAAGATGTTTGCTCTTTTTGCCATTACCACACAGAATTTCCCCCTACATCTGGAAAAGAACATATTATTGGAGCTTGTACCTGACTGGCAAGAAGGCAGGGGACACGTCTAAATATTGGGTTATTTTATTAGGGAATAAAAGGACCATTGTGATTCCTGAAAGTCTTAGCCAGGAGATAGGTTTTTTTTAGACATTTCTGGATTACAAAATTGTTTTACTGTATCAAACCCAGCTTACACATTTGAATTACTGTACTTACCTCACCGATATGTCAGGACTGTTGGTGACAATAGATAAATTAGCTTAGATCGAGAGGAAAACACTAAATAAATAATCAAGTCTTTTTTGCCTTAAGTTCCTGCAGAGAACACTAGCTTTTTAATGTGATCTTTTAAAGACTCACTGAAGTCTGGAAATGATGATTTTGTTGTGTTACTTGTGACTTATACTAATCAGGTCTGCCTTTTCTACCAAGCACGAAGGTACTCTGGAGAAAACGGATGGACAAGGGTGAGCAGAGCCTTCGGATCACTGAGTGCCAGTCTCACTCTGCATCTTCCCCCGGCAGTTAGCCATCTTCTAGCTGAAACAGAGCACCAGAAGAAAGGCCAGTCTCTGAAGGGATCTGTGGAAAATAAGATACAGAATCTTCCCATCTGAAAATAAGTAAAAATTTAGACCTGATCTAGCTCCTGAAATTATTCTTTATGAATGTGTGCATCCCCCTTGTGCAAGGACCATGCCCAAACTCTCTGTATTTCCAATTTTCGTATAAGTGCCGCCACAGCCAGCAAGCTCCTGAGATTATTTTAATCAAACTGTGGAAAAAAAAAAAAGGAAAAGGACTTTTCATTTTCTACTTCTGTGTATAAGGAGCTAGTCTAGGACGATAGTCTTTGTTTAATTGAAAGGTTGGTTTAATGACCCCCCCCCCCACTCATAACTGTATTTTCAAATTCAGTGACGAATGCAAGTCTGGATCAGCCAGGGCTACCTTTGTGCAAATCTCTTCCAACCCAAATCAATGTAATTTAGTAGATTTTCTGACTTCAGCCTCCTGAAAAAGCAAATGGTGGGCGCTGTACGTTTTGGGTGAGGTACACAGATATAAAAAAGACACCGTGTGCTGACGTGTGTCAGGGGTCGTTCACGACGTAGATATCAAAAGGAAATGCTAGGAACTGATACTCACTTAGCTGGAGGGTAGAAAATGGCTAGGATTTTTAGTTATAGAGAGAGGAGTTTTATGAAGGTGGTTTCTTCAGTGAACTCTGCGCCATTCATTCTAACCCCCCCCAACATACAAGACGACAGCTGAGTTGGTGTAAGTTTAAGTGTGTGTGTGTGTGTGTGTGTGTGTGTAGGGGATTGTGAGGAACAACATCTCCCTCCTTTATCTTGAGAGAAAGTAGGCCAGGTTCCGGTGGAGCCTGATGAAAAGTTTGCTTCTTGCTTCCTGGAAGGGGTCAACATGGTAAAATGGAAACTGACTCTTGCCATTGAAGCTTACAGGTCTACAGAACAAACTTTCTTTTTTTTTTTTAAATAATAAAATAAAAAGTTTAATTAAAAAAAGTTATAAATAAAGCAGAAAAACCATCACAAAGGTGAGCACACAGGGACTGCTCTGGACTTACGCTGAGCAGGGACCTAGGGCAGTTGATGTTTTTCATGAACCAGATGAGATCTGTGAGACACTAAGAGTCAGCCCGGCCCTGTTTGGACACCTGAAAAAGTAAACCACCTGGGAAGAAGACAGAACTCCAACAGAGAATCTGCCTCCTTTGAAGGTTCTGAAAATTAGGGGTTGAGAGAGGAGAGGCAGTCGTATCACAGAAGACATCACCCAGACTGCAATTTGGGGCAACCGGCAGGCTGACGGGTCAGAGGGCTCTGAAGAAATGATGAAAACACCCACGCGAAACAGAGCACCTGCTTTGAAGATGTTCCAGGTGCAGAGAGGGTAAAGCCAATGTACAACAGGTCCAGGTAAAGAAGAACTTTTCTACCACCCATCCGAGAGGGCGCCATTAGACGTGGTGGCTTCTCAGTGTGAGCGAATGAGCGTGAGGGTCTGGGAGGGGGGCGTGTGTGAGGGTGTGTGTCACAGAGAGAAGCTGCCACTCTCCCTCTCCCATGTGACAGACTGCCCTTTCTCTCAGCCCACCTGGAGGAAGGACTCAGTGACAGTGGGAGTGTTGAGGTATATTTTTGGCTAGACACTTGTAGTCAATAAATGAAGGCTATTTGTTATAATTTAAGGGAGCCATGGGAATTTTTATATTTTAAGAGTAAGAAGATAAGACTAGGGTTGAGATTCACCAATACCTGAGATTTTGGATGCCTCGAGTGTAAACGCAATTTTAAAATGCTGGGAATGATCTGAGATAATCATATGTTTCCATAAAATTCATAAAAGACATTCTAATCACAATGGCTGAAGACTGGCTTCTCCATCCAGTTCAATTTCTCCTCTCACTCTTACCCTCCTATCAAGGGACTCTGAAGAGGCTATAGACATTTTGAGGTTTTCTTCACTTTCAGACGAATATTGATATTTTTCAACATTATTAATCATTGAAAATTCAAAAAGGACCATCAGGGTAAACCATAGAGAAAGAGAAGTTTCACTTGACACTATTACATGAAAAACAGATTCCCCCTACCAATTCATGTTGCTAGTAATATTTATAGACCATCAAAGAGAATATACAAGAGATAAAAGAGATATTTCTCAGATATTTTGTGAAAAATGTTCTTGGAAAGTCACCCTATTAGAAGATTCTGAATAGCCTATTTCATGACCAGTTTCAAGTATTTTGTTTATAAGTAAAGTCTTTTCAAAGAGACCGGAGTAATTTCCATCAGTCGGGTTCTAAGACCAGATGCATATGATGAGAACACTCAAAAGTCATGAAAATTCCACAGACTACAAAAAGGCTAAGTTTACATGGTGTGAACAGAAATAAATACACAGGTACAGATTGGGCCAATGTTTTGAGGTAAAGCTGAGAGGGAACATTCAGAATTATCTTGAGATGCTAAAAGATTAATTGCAGTCATTCAGTTTTCAGAGACAGAAATTTCCCCATTAGAGGTCATGGTGACAAAAGGCCTTCTTGAAAGAACAGGAATGTCACGAAAATCATGGAATTAATTGCAGGATCAGACTGCTTTTTACACTAGCTCTTGAGGGAAAAATTAAAGTGAGAAAAGATCAGTTAGATTTACTTATCAAAAGCATTTTATAAGTAATTATTTAAAAAGAGAGAAACCCTGTACAAATTGAGGTATGTCCCCTTAAAAGTACGGAATATAAATCCTACTCGATGGTTGTAGATTCTTCGTGTAATGTGACAAATATTGAACAGCTGGGGGTTACTGTATGCTGCTGTTAAAAGGGAAACACTATGAATTTTTTTCTTTTTGCCTTTTTTCACAAACAAAACCATCTGTCACTTTTTAGCAAAGTGAATACTATGGACAGTTGTAACCTCTGGTTCGACAACACATAACTGTTAGAAAAGCAAAGAAAAAGGGGCTGCAGTCATGTTTTTAATAGCATCACTATATGACCCTAGGTGACATCCGCAGGAAGAGCAGGGTAAGAACGTTCAAAAATTCTCTTCTCCGTAAAAGAATGAGAATATTGGCATGACTGACAAAAATCAAGATTTTGGAAATTTTGGAAACCTACCAAGGGATTAATACAGGAACATTTATTTGAGAAAACTCGTTGAATCTCAATAAGAACAGTCAGCTTTGTCCCATTTTAACCTTCCCTATCCCCATCCCAGAGATGGGGTACCAGTGAGCGCGGAGAGGCCCCCTTCTGCTGGCACGGAAGACTCATTAGAACTCAGAGGCTCACTGTCCCCAGCTTCATCAGGATCACCCAATATGTCCCCACTCCAACTTAAAGGCTCTCTTTCTTTCCTAGTCATTGCTCTCACTTTAACAGAAGACCTCCTGTGAGGCTGGGAGTTCAACTTGTGCTGTAACTCAGCCAGCTGCACAATGGGGGCCTGTGTTTGATTTTCAGCAATCTCAGCCCTGTGTGTACAGCGCCTCCTTCAGGTCACACACAGAAGCTCTCAGGTCCTTTACACGGTGTTGACCGGAAGAGAAATCCAGTTTCCGAGCTCATGGTTTTTTCACCACTTTGCCTAAGCACATTAGGAGCAACTAACCGCTGTCCTTTACACTCGACTGTTTTCCAAAAATGATTGAAAGTATTATATACAGAGTCACTTAATGCCTTGATTAGGAGTGTAACGTCTTTTGCCTATTGCTATAAAAGGTTCACACCATGGGTTTACCACTGTTCTCTTCATTGCTAGAAATAATCATTAGCATTTTTAAATCCAATCAGACTAGAGAGCCAATTCCAGAAGGCCCAGGACCAATTCCGAAAACTCATCCTTAAATTTCCCTTCCTCTAAGAACTACTTTTGGTACTGAAATCTGTATTATTCATGGTTCTCCAGAGAAATCAAACCAAGAGGATATAGACATACAGGACAATATATATTGTAAGGTATCTACACACGTGATTATGAAGATTGAGAAGTCCCGTAATCTGCCATCTGCAAACTAGAAACCCAAGAAAGCCAATGGTGTATGGTCCAACCCAAACGTGTGAACACCAGTGGAGCCAGTAGTCCCAGTCCAAGTCTGCAGATCTGGAAACAGGCAGCACTGATGTCCAAGGGCAAGAGAAGAGGGATATCCCAGCTTAGGTGCGGAAAGCAAGTCTGTCTTCCCTCCACCATTTTGTTTTACTTGGTCCCTCAATGGGCTGGGTGACCATCCACGTTGGTGATGATAATCTTTATTCTGTCTACAGTTCTGAATGCTGATCTCTTCCAGAAACACATTCACAGACAAACCCAGGAATGATGTTTTACCAGCTATGTGGGTATCACCTAGCCCAGTCACGTAAAACAAACCACCATAATGCCTGTACCTTGTGTGATAAGGTTCCTGGGAAAAATGACTACCAAGGAAAGATTTCCTTCCTGGAAGGAAGGCAGGTTTTCCTGAGGAGGCAGAGAGGAGGAAGCCCATCAGGCAGGACACCAGCTCCCTCCGTGCGAGTCCGCAGGCACAGCTGGGACGGCGGCTCATGAGGTCACCATGCGGACAGCACCTTCTGGACACCCGCCATGTCCATGACCTGCAGAAGAGGACGGGCCAGCAGGACCCCTAGCCTGCTGCACGACAGGGTTTGCAGGGCCACTGGAGGGTGACAGCAGGACCCTCCCAAGGCACGTAAGTAGAAAAGTTGGCCCTGGCTCTCAGATTTTTGCTTTCCATGGGTCCCAGTGAATCTTTGCTGGGATTAGGGTTGTGAAGCCCCCACCCTCAGCCCCAAGAAAAGCAGGACATCAGGACTGTGTGCTTCTCCCCACCTCCTGCTCCGACCTTGCTCTGCAGCCCTATGTACACCGTGGAATTTCCAGGACTTGTAAGTAATAAACCTTTTAAAAACCTTTTCCAGGTTTCCTGGTGGTTACTGCTGAAGGCATCTTGAGATCACAGTAAGAACCACAGGGGCCAGTCCGGCCACATCACCAGTTATCAACAGGCTGAGACTGCCATTAACCACGACCTCACGGCATAAAGCATCATTCATGAACAGGGCCCCCGTGGGCAAACATGCAGCATTTGGTCTCTCTTATCGTAACTGTGACAGCATACGGAGCACAAAAGAGCAAACGATGCCCTGCAACTAGGATAATAGTATTTTTTAAAGAGATTGTATTTATTTATTTGACAAACAGATCACAAGGAGGCAGAGAGGCAGATGGGGGGTAGGGAGCAGGCTCCCCCGCTGAGCAGAGAGCCCGATGCGGGACTCAATCCCAGGACCCTGGGACCACGACCCAAGCCAAAGGCAGAGGCTTTAACCCACTGAGCCACCCAGGTGCCCCAAGGGATAATAATATTTAAGGAAAACTAGAGCTATTTGAAAAAGGTGTGCTTCTAGATTACAGACATATCGATCCCCTATGATTTCTCCATTTATTATTAATTTCTACCTTACATAATAATAAGCATATACTTGCTTAGGAATAAAAATAATGTCTCCCAAAGAATCTTTCTACTCTTGCTGCTCATTTCCTGCTAGCAAAGACAGCGCTTTGCATGTGAGAGAATAATCATTTTGCACAGCAATGAATGTGGGACATACTACCCTCCCACAAAGGAGGAAGGAAAGGGGAAATCACAGAATGTGACAGTGGTAGCTTCCTGGATCAGGCTCCCAAGGCTGCTGTTAAGGTTCACGAGGAGTTAATTCCTCCATATCATTTTCTGCATCTTTATGCTGGCAAGGTTACTGACATCACATGACTTCCTGTGTCTCTTCTGTAAGCCTTCCTCGGGCTTACAAAGTAACATTCCATCACCACACCCGCATCTAGCCAACTGAGAAGAGCGGCTTCCGTAGAACGCGCTCAGGGTTATGCAAAATAGAAATGACCTGCTTGGGAATAAAATGCCCCTTGCCCCTGTCTCACTCTTTCAGGTGTTCTAGGCGCAGATCACTGCTGACCACAGGAAGTAAGGGAGGAAATAGAATTACCGCTCATCAACAGAGGGAAATGAACGACTGATGTACATCAGAATACAAACGATGCTTGAAGACATCATGCTGAACAAAAAAGGCTTGACACACAGAAAATAGAATTCAGTTTCTTTGATATTTTAGGAAAGTCACAACTAACTTATAGTGACAGAAAGCAAATCAGTTTTTGCTTAGTCCTGAGGTTTCAGGGTAGGGGTACCTGCAAATGGGCCAGGTGAACTGTAGGGGATGATAAAAAATATTCTGTCTTAGAGGAGGTGATGGTTGCATGGGTGTCTGTATTTGTCAAAACTCATTGAACTGTAAGTTTAAAATGAGTACATTTCATTGGCATGTAAGTATACATCCATAAAATGGAGTTTCAAAAAGCCACATCTTTGAGGTGGGCTCAAGGCACAGCATTGCTTCTCATCCATATAATTTAACTGCAGGAGAATAAAATCTTGAGAAAAGAAAGACAGAAAGCAAAGGACAGGCCACTTGAATGGATGCCCTCATCTACATTCTGAGTGAAAATTAATCAGAATCAATTTAACATGTCAGATAAATGGCACACATATCATCTAAGTGCAAACAAAAAATCATCCCAGAAGTTTCAACTTGATAGGAATACTTGAAATTATGTTTCTCTTTGGTTTTTAGGCTATGAGTCGATATTTTTTTCCTGATAGTTTGCACATGTGCATAAGCACCATCAGATTATCACATGAATAAAACATTACAAGAAAAAAATGATGCACTTAACTTACAGAATTATTACATCACAGACCTCATGAAACTATCTGAAAGTTTCTTTCAAGAAGCAAAATTACAAGCAAATCTACCCATAAGCTGTCATCCTAACACATCCCCTAAAAGGAAAACATTTTTTTCCCCTGGTGGTTTCTATTTAAATAAAAATTTATTTAAATTTAGTTAATTAGCATATACGGTCTTATTAGTTTCAGAGGTAGAGTTCAGTGATTCATCAGTCCTATATCATGCCCAGTGCTCACCGTATCACGTAAAAGGAAAACATTCTTGACATAGCTTTAAAAGTCAGTGAAGATTTGGTCCTACTCCTTTCCAATCCATGCTGTGCTTTTAACTCCCTGTTTGTACCATTCAGTTGACAGGTCTCATTTTTTCCAGTCATTCCTAAGATAATAAAAATCCTTCGTGAGTCAAATTATAAGCAGTTATTTGAGCAATTTAAATGTCTAGTCCTAGGTAAGAGTACAAATTGAAACTCTGCCCAAGGTGGGAGCTTCTGCCCACCGCTGAGTTCCAGTCTACTACAGGCTGAACACCTGGGGAATGGAGACCACGACCAGCCTCTTGTTTGCATTCCCACTCCGTGCCTATCCCCCGCTCTTCCACTGTTTCCTCGCCAGGAGGAAAGAGCCTCGATGGCTCTTCTGGTTTCAGAGTAGAGGAGGGAACTAGATACAGTGACGAAAGAGGTCTCAGTTGATGAACACTGTCAAAGAATTCATCAGTGGCTGACTGGGACTGGCCCTCTCATGTGGGGCAGAGGGTCCCTCTGATAGGAACTTCTAGTATTAATACTTCCTCCTTGGCCCCGCTATAAAACATGCCTCTTGACATTTGCCTCCCATGGCACACGAGTAACAGCTGGGAGAGTGAGTCATCCCTAGAGAAGAGATTTTAAATAGTGGCACATTTTTTCTTTATTCTTAGAAATACAAATTATAAGTGTATTTCTGCTACAAGGATTATACTTTTCCATTGTAGAATCTTTCAACTACATAAAAAGAAGGGGAGGAAATCTGCACATATCCTCACCACTTGTGATAGAGCGATGTTTCACGCTCTCATGTACTTCTTTTTGAGATTTCTTCTACGCACGTCTTGACATTCTGTACAAGTGAACATTATGCTTTTTTGTTTCACATAATTCACAAACATTTCCTCATGTTACTAAGTAATCTTGAGAAATGATATTTTAAGGCTGCATAATCTTCCATCATATGGAAAATATACTTGACTTAATTCTTGCAGCTCACAGGGTATTAATATGGAATACTATGTAACTTTAAAGAAGTCATAAACAGCATTTATTATGTTGCTATATTAAAAAAAAAGAGGGGGCGCCTGGGTGACTCAGTGGGTTAAGCCTCTGCCTTCAGCTCAGGTCATGATCCCAGGGTCCTGGGATGAGCCCTACACCGGGCTCCCTCCTCAGTGGGAAAACTGGTTCTCTCTCTCCCACTCCCCCTGCTGTGTTCCCTCTTTCACTGTCTCTCTCTCTCTGTCAAATAAATATACAAAATCTTAAAGAATAAAAAAGTAGAAGTAGAAGAATCAGCCTGCCCTACCGAGTAGAGTTCCAGAAATACCCAGAAGTGGAGCTAGCAGGTATTTTGCCTTGGGCACGAGTGGGGTGGTGGTGGGGGGGGGGGGAGATGCAGACAGGAACAAGAGGTGGAGCTAAAACAACAGAGAATAACTGAAACATTATTAAAAAGGTAATCCTTCGGGTCCCACCACAGCTTCTCCAACTTCATGCACTGAAAAGGGAGATGGTCAGGCCAACCACTACCGAAGTTTTCACCAAGTGCTAGCACACACTGTCTGAAGAGAGCTGGGATGTGGGGGTGGTTGTTCCCCTCTGCAGGAAGCCTCCCCACTCTGGCAGCAGGCACTCAGCCTGGACACTGCTCTGCTCTGGATCCACCTAAAAAGCAGCTCTGGAAAGCCCAAGCACACAGAGCTTTCTGTTAGGCTGTCTATTTCATTCAACACAGAAGGCCCACAAGGGTCCACCACACTTGAAGAAAACCAAGAGCTTAAGCCAGTGAGGAAGAATGAAGTAGGTAAGGTTAATTTTTCAGCACTTAGTGGGTGGTAAGTGACTGAAACCCCACGGCAAACTGGCTTATTCAACAAACTGATAAGCACACAAACAAACAAATATGGGTCAGTTCACTAGAGCTCCCATATCAAAGCACCACAGATTGGGTGGCTTAACCAACAGAAAAAATTTTTTTTCAGGGTTCTGGAAGTTAGAGGCCTAAGAATAAGGTGTCAGCATGGTGGGTTCCTTTTGAGGCTTCTCTCTTTGGCTTGAAGAGCCCGAGCACAGTCTTTTCCCGACGTCCTCGCTTGTTCTACTCTCTACACGTGTCTGTGGCTTCTTCTCCTCTTCTCCTAGGGACACAAGTCATAATGGGCGAGGGTCTACCCTCGTGACCTCATTTTAACTTACCCACCTCTTTAAAGACCTTATCTCCAAACACTCTCACGTTCTGAAATACTGGGGGTCAGGACTTCAACACAGAAATTGGGCAGGGACAAAACTCAAGCCTGTAACATCGATCTGCTCCATTAACGGCCAATGCTGGGTCGCCCATAGCATGAGGCACAGTCACGTTCGTGACTGAACCACAGTTGGCCTCAGGAGCAGCTTTTCCTACTTTCTGAGGATTGTATTAGATCTTAAATTTACAAGAGGCACACAGGTCATTTTAAAAGTAATGCAGCTTTATTAAAAAAAAATCAACTGATGTGTATATCAAACAATTCCAAAATTAAAATTCTATTTTTAATAATCCACATCCTTCGGCCACCACTTCTTGGCCAAACGATTTCATCATTCCTTTCACCTGTATTTATTATTCCTTGCACTGCAGACACAGTAGTTCTCATTCATGAAAATGGAGGCCACTGCAGACCGTGGACAGTTACCATCCACCAGTCCCTTGGTGCAGTATGACCTTTCTGTTGCCCTAAGGATGTGGAGGGAAGGATAAGGATGACGGTCCTTATCAGGACCTTCTCAGAGCTCCTGACCTCAGGGGAGACCTACATTTAAGTCCCACCTCTGGCTGGAAGTCATGTTTCGTTTTATTTCTTGCTGAGACTCATCCCTCCCTATAAAAGAAACCTGTGCTCGCAAATTCAGATCACATTTTACAACCAACCAAAAATGCATGTATCAATTATAATGATTGGTACCGATCCAGGAGATGGATATATTTAAGAAATCATGGTATCACTCCTAAGCAGCATCTGGGCACACATTTTAATATGTTTCTACAACATCTTGCTGTCTAAATTTGCTGTCTCTCTTTAATGGCTTTCATAATGACTGGCTTAGGCCATCTATACTCAAGTGGATTCCAAAGTGTTTCAGGGAACTAGGCAATCAAAATTGACCAATTTAAAAGATGTGAAGGGGCGCTATTGATTTTTTTAAATGCTATTTTTAAGGATTTTCTGACAGTTTTAGTGGTAGTTGGAAGAATGTCAAATTTACCCTTTAGTAGAAAAATTGATTATATGCAAGAGGGCAGAGCAATGTTGTTTTCTTAATCCCCAAACTTATCCCAAACAGTGTTTTCTTCTCATTCTTTCTTTTAACTGAAAGGAGTTCATTTAAGAAGGGGAAAAAATGAGTATGCATCGCTACATTCTCCTCTATATCTCCCTTACTTTAAGTGGCAAAAAAGAGAAAGTAAAATTCATACTGTTCGAAACCAAGTAGTTTCTGTAATAATGAGCAGACTACGTTAAGTAATTAAGTACAAGGTTTGATCTTTGTGACAGAGGGCTCTTGAAACAACACTCCGACTGCTTTCCTTTTGAGTTTAGGCTCCCATTAATTAGATCAAATATATGCTAGATACTAGAATATAGATATGAGAAAGAAAAAAAGAAAAATTCTTGTTTTCTAAAATAAAATACTATTTTTATGAAATGTAAGAAATTCATACGCTCATTAAATTTCATCACAAGTTCTAATAGTATAGGTAAGATCAAAATTCCATATTCTCTCCATTACTTGTCAGAACTATGTTGTAGAAGAACTGTATTACTTACAGATACTAAAAAGACAAATTGGCATTCTTTTAATAGAAATCACACCTTTATGTAGCTCAGTATACTTTCTTGTAGCTTCTGTGCATCTAACAAGATGTAATACTTATTTCTAAATATTACTCAATTGATATTAATATGTTATAATAGGTCTACCAGCAAACGGTGGGACACTGGACATTATGTGACCCTCATACTCCTTGTATACTCTTTCTGGGTTATTCCAAAATGGCAACATCCTCTGTAGTTTTGGGGACTGTATTTCCAGTTGCAAGGTCTTCAGAGTCAGCCACTCATCACAGTAAAAGTATCTTTTTATATTGGTGGGAGAACCACCAATGATGAATGGGTCCAGTACATCTGAGGCATTTCCCCCCAATTAAATGCAAGAACAGACTTGCTTGCAAAGTGAAGAATTTCAGGGAAGAAATATGGAAGATCATCTGCTCTAAATAAAAGAAATTCTGGTTGATTACCTGGTTCATGTAAAGATAATGGAATCTTGAATCTTTTTATGATTTCCTTAGATTTGAAGGTCAGAAATATTTCTGCTACCTGTGACTTACGCTAGTCATTACTAGAAATGTAAGGAGCCATTCCAGTTAGCTCATATATTTGTTTGACAATGCTATGCTGAAAATACATCCTCAAGAGATGATTTATTTTATTTTAAATTTAGAAACACTAGCGTTTTTTTTTTTTTTTAACATAAACTTCCTCTGCTAGAAAACTATGAGATGCACAGAAGAGCTGCAGAGACATTCAGACTTAGCTTCTGCCATTATTTTTTTTTCTCCCATTATTCTTAACATCTTACAGAACCATGGGACATTTGTCAAATCTAAGAAACTAATGTAGGAACATTACTGTTAACTACAGTTCTGATTTCATTCGGATTCCATGAATTTTTCCATGAAAGCCCAATTCCTGTTCCAAGATTCAATACAGGATATATCACATTGGATTTGGTTATCCTGTCTCTCCAGCTTCCTATGATCTACAACAGCTTCTTTCCCCTTCTCTCTCTCTCTTTTAATGACCTTCACGGTCTTAGGGAGTATTTCTGGGCATCCTGTAGAACGTCCCGCAGTCTGGGACAGTCTGATGTCTTCTCATGATTTGCCGGGGGTCACAGGCTTTGGGGAAGGCTACCGGAGAGGTGAAGTGCCCTTCCTTCATCACCTCATGTCAGGGGGAACAGGAAGTTGATGTGACATCATGAGGGATGTCGGACTTCATCACTCGGCAGGGTATGCCCCATTTCTCCACTCTTAAGTTATTCTTTTAACCCTTCCCTAATCTATTCTTTGGAAGCAAATCACAGAATCCAGCCCACATTGGGGGGGCTTGGACGTGAGGAGGACCAGTCCCAACTTCCAGGAGGGGCATTATCTGCATATATTACTTGGATATTTCAGTATGGAAGTTTTCTCTTGTGCATTCTTTATGCATATTAATATGACACATGTATATTTATTTTGTACTTTGGGTTTATAATCCAATACAATGCTATTTATTTTGTTGCTAACATTAATTCAGTTTTGGCCTTTGGAAAGTTTTTTGAAGGATTTATTTATTTTAGACAAAGAAAGAGAGAGAGAGTTCAAGCAGGAGAGGGGGAGAGGGAGAGAGAGAATCTCAAGCAGACTCCCTGTGGAGCTCAGAGCCTGGTGTTGGGCTTGATCCCAGGACTCTGAGATCATGATTTGAGCCAAAACCAAGAGTCGGCTGCTTAACTGATTGAGCCACCCCGGAAAGACCCTGCAACGTCTTTCAAGTTGGCTCCTGTATCCCACTGACGTAACTCCAGCCTTCTGTTTTTTGAACACTTCCTTAGTTTCTGGGACTCATGATCCCCCTGGCTGGTCTTGTATTTCCTGTGACCCATCAAGAGAATGTGCAGTGACTTCCTTCCAAAAGTAGACAATGGAAAGGGACTGCCAGAGTGGAGTAACTTTAAGTGATGAAATCTGTCAAACACTTTTTTAGCCACCAACCAACATCAACAACGACCAACACCAACATCAACAACGACAAGTAATTTATACCAGGTACCCTTGATCTGATGTGATGAAAATGGCACCCTATCTCTGTGCTCTTCCTCCCCAAAACACATAGCCCTCATCTAATCATAAGAAAAACATCAGATACATCCCAATGTAAAGCCATTCTACCAAGTAGTTAACCAGTATCTCCCCAAATTGTCAATGTCACCAAAAGTGAGGAAAGGCTGAGAAACTTACAGCCAAGAGTAGGCTGAGGAGAAATGACTACTCAAGGGAATATGGTAGCCTGGATGGGATGCTGGAAAAGAAAAGCACATTAAGTAAAAATGAAGGGAATCTGAATAAAATACGGACTTAGGTTAATCAAAGCATATTGACATTGGTTCATAACAAATGTAACATACTAACATTAGATGTTAGTGACAGAGAAACAGAGGGTGGGTTACATGGTGGTTAAATGGAGACTTCTTGTACTACGTTCACTATTTTTCCTTTCCTTTTTTTTTTTTTTTAAGGGAGAGAGGGACATAGGGAGGGGGAGAGGGAGAAAGAGAGACAATCTTAAGCAGGCTCCATGCTGGGCGTGGAGCCCGATACAGAGTTCGATCTCACAACCCTGAGATCATGACCTGAGCAGGCACCAAGAGTTGGATGCTTAACTGACTGAGCCATCCAGGAGCCCCACTTTTTCCCTATTTCTAAAATTGTTCTAAAAATACATTTTATTAAAAAATAGGTATGCAATAAATACAACTGACTTGGGAGCAAAAACTGAAGAACTCTGACATTTTATCCCTGGAAACGATCGACTCTGCATTCATTAATCAGAAGATAAATGGGTCCGAGTGTCAGAGGATAGCTTACATGTGAATGTACCGCTGAAGTCTCTCTCCAAGTTTGAATGTAGCTAAAAGTTTATCCTAAGGAAATTCAGAATTCTCTAAGAATAGAACTCAATTCCATTAATTTGCTTATTTTTTTAGTTTTACAAAAAATGATATTTGAATACGTAATACAGGCACAGGCACGACGGGGTAAGAATGAAATGCAAAAGTGTTTGCTCCCTCATCCCTAAGAGATGCTTTATGAAGAGAAGGGGACAAAAGTTCCCAGGAGTCAAGTAAGTGCCAGATACAATAGAATGTTCCATAGCCCTTGGGGGGGCCTTGGAGCAAAAATGAGATCTTGCAATTAAGAAAAAGCTGCAAAGTAAAGCTGCATTTCTAGGTGAAGACCACAATTCCCAGCGAGAATAATTATGATACCATTATTCTTATTAAATGTCCCAATTACTGTGTCTTGGAGACTTTATACTGGACATTAAATAGGAACAAGATGGTTATTCCCATGAAGCCAGATTGGTTAAAGTCCAGCCATTCTGATGAGGCAGGGTTAGGTTTATGTCAGTATGTTTAGGTACTCTGCAGATGGCAAGGAACATAGTGTCTTTTGAAGTGTTCCATATTTGAGCTGTCCACAGATTTGAAAAGGGGCTTGCTGCCATTTTGTCACCACAGCCCACAACTGAGATAGCAGACCAACTGCCTGGGACAAGGGCACTAGTGGAGAAGGGGAGGGGGCTGCCCAGGACGTCCCCTTCCCCAGCCAGCTCCTGCTGTACTAATGCTGCCGGGGGCTTGAAGAACTCTGGGATGCGCTCCAAAGCACAGGTGACCCCAATGCCCCAGGCCAGGTGACAGGCAACGAAGCAGACTTGCACTGTCTGGAGCAGAGGAGAAAATGCTGGAACTGGCGCATCTCAGCGTGAGTAGGTCCAGCTGTCAGAGCACAGTCCCAGGAGGACCGGCAGGATGACAAGCTTCACCGTCCTCAGGCCCGGGAGCCCCCAGGAATGTTCTCCAGCTCCTGTCTCCCTGACATCCTCCATGGAAAGGAGGCAGAGCAGCAGCCCACTCTGTCCCCAGAGAGAGCAGGAGCTGCCCTGATCCGAGGAAGGGGCATGGGTGACCTCATGCCAAGAGGCCTGTTCCATTGCTCGTTGCACAATCCAGTCCCTTCAAGGGTGGCAGAGCCACCGCCACAGGAAGGCGGCTGGAAGGGCCTGGAAGGGAGCATGAGGACAGGAGGTGTGTGTAGGTGAATGGGGCGACCTGCAGAGCACTAGGAATTATTGGGGGGGGGGTGCTCAACAACAAAGCCCACCCAGAAGCCCTCCCTCTGGACCCACACCTGCTCCTACATCCCATCTCTGTCTCTCTTTCACAGCAGACTCAGCGACACACCGAGTGTCTTCGCCAGATGACGGAGTGAGTCACCGCTGCTTGGCTGCCATTCCCCAAAACAGGCTTCTCTATTCAACTCCCTTCTGTTTTAGGTTCTGGGCTGCCAGGAACCACAGAGACTCTCCGCTCAATTTTGAGGGCCCCGTTTTCTCAGGAAAACTGCTCCCCTGTTAACCACTTCCTCTGTCAGCTAAATGTTAGCTGGCGCATTCCTGTCAGAAAAACTGCCTTCATCCTAAAACCCAATCCCCAACAATGTGTGCTACTTCCTGAGTGGCTATGACGGTCTGGGTCCCCTGGGGCTCGCCCCCTCATGCCCAACACGTTCGGATGATTTCACTGTCCTGGGTACGCGGGTTTCCACTCCACATGGCACCACCTTGGAAAAAATGTCCCTATTTCTACACAATCACTACAATACATCAAAACCTCCCGATCATAATAGGGGAGCTCGTATTCTTACTTGAAGAATGAGGATTTGAGGGAAATAGAATCCGCCCCGTTGAGGAACAACAGACACAACTTCAAACACAAGCACCCACATTCTCCACAAAATCTTTAGTGACTGTGACAAGGGATTGTCCCAACCCCCTGTGGTTCTCAGACTGGAGCCCTTTGGTGGCTTCTCTCAGTTCATTTCTCTCTCTTCTCCTCACCTCCCTGCTAATTTTAAATTATTTGCAGTGGCTTAAGGGCTTCTGTACTGAGTTGTCCAAACACCGCAGCCCAACTGTGTTACAGACTGGCAGGTGTGATGCAGACCCAGAGCCCAGAGTGCTCTGGAAGAAAGCAGGCCCTTTGCCTTTGAGAAGAATGGTGGTTGTAAACAGACGGTCCTTGCATCCTTTATGCTCCCGATACAGCCTTCAGGAGAAACACCTCTTAGGGACCAAGATACAAAGAAACATTCGAAAGGTCTGGCAGTAATAAGTGCCTTCCCCGGGTGCTTGGGGAAAGGCTATTTTCCTTCCTGCCTTTCCCGGAGAACTGTGTCCCTTTAGCCTTACTGTGCACTTGAACATGCCTTTGATTAAGAGATACAAAGAGAATGTCAAGGTTTGCCAAACACCCTCTATCTTTCTAAAATGTAATTGGGAAAGTGGTATATAGTGACGAAAATGTCCTAAAAAAAAAAAAGAGAAAGAAAAAAGGACTATCCAATTGTTCACAGCTAAGTCGTTCATTTTTCACTTATTTCAAAAGAATTAGGAAGAATGGGTAGATAAAAGAAGTCACCTATTCAGTCAAAATTGGTTCTGTAGCAAGACAAAAATCAAAATAGCAATGACTGCATGTAAATTAAAATGTAAAGAGAAACATCTACTCCCTCTTAAAGTTACTTTGTGATTCTTTTGTGACTTTTAAGGTATGTTAATAACATAAAACACTTCCATGTCTCTACTTAGCTTTGCTAATGAAGCAGACCATGTCCACAGAGCAGAAAATACTTCAGCAAGGCGCAGGAATTCAGTGGAAAAAATCACCAATTTGTCTCTTTACAAATGTATTTGGCATATTTTGCTAATGCAAAGAAATAAATATCTGCTAAAATATCTGTTTACTCAAGATGGATGAGATCTTTTGCTTTGTGTTGTTATTTTTTTTTTTTAACCTAATATTGGCAATTTGTGTAAAAGGGTTTTCAAACACATCCAGCGTCTTCAGAAAACCAAAGAGCTGGCTCCTGGATTTTTTCTCCCTTCTTGTCAGAAGCATCTAGAATTACAACATCAGTTATGTTGACAGTTTTAGGCCAAAATTCATTGGAATGACTCTAATTTGAAACTAAATGATTTTCTTTATTATTATTTTTTTTAATGGCACAGAAAGGTCGTTTACTTCCCTTTTTCTGATTCTAGTTCACTGTTCATATTTTACATATTAGACCTCTGGTCTTTATGGGAAGAAACAGAAAAATCCCGAAGGAAAGTGTTTACCACATAATTGCTGAGCAAAACCAGCTGACTGAGAAGGGGGCATGTCCTGAATGTGCTGGGAAGATATTTGCTCCTTTTCTTACTGTAACTTCAGCATTGTATAAAAATGCTATTTTTATGACTGTGAACAAGCCTCTCCGTAACTCATTCAGGCAGTTTTAAGGGCTATTTTGTATGTAGCAGCATTTTTTTTTTTCATTTTAATAAGTATGTTTCTATAGTTCTGTATTTCAACAAAATGCCTCGTTTCTATATTCTTACTCGTACCTTAGTTTTCTACCAACCGCCTATTTAGAGTCAAGTTAAAAATGAAGCTGAAGGGAAGGAGAAACTCATTTTAAATATATTCGTAAAAATGGCAAGGTCAAGAGGTAAATGTTATTTTAAAATATCATGTAATGCAGAGTACTGCTCCTTTTTATCTTTAGGTCTAAAAATATACGATCCGTGTAGTTGCTGCTGATTGAGAGTTTTGAAAAACAGGTGGAGAGGCCAAGAGGTGGGACCAGTTGATAAATCACCTGATGTATCAAGGGACCACAGTTTTCTACCAAAGGAGAGCAGAGCTAAATATTTACAATTGCTCAAAGTTCCCAGCGTAGCAGCTGCCAGCCATAGCTTGCTTCAAGAGCGATAGCTACTAAGGGTTTAGTGAATGAATAACATGCTTCGTTCACAAGGATAGATTATTTATTTCTTTAAAAGATTTTATTTATTTGACAGACAGAGATCGCAACTAGGCAGAGAAGCAGGCAGAGAGGGAAAAGCAGGCTCCCCGCTGAGCAGAGAGCCTGATGCAGGGATTCGGGACTTGATCCCAGGACCCTGGGATCACGACCTGAGCCAAAGGCAGAGGCTTTCACCCACAGAGCCACCCAGGTGCCCCAAGGATATTTTATTTTTATTTCTTTAGCAAAATCCTAACATTCTCCCTCTCTTACACCATCCTTTCCAACTTGGTGGCCCGATGAGTAGGAAAGCAGTGCCGTTAACTGGAGCATGAGAGGAAAAAGGGATGCACAGGAGAACGAGGTGCTTACCACTGCGGGCACAGAGAAGGTAAAATCCCTGTGAGTAAAGCTTGTGATACATTCAAGCATGAGCTGGTGGTTCTCAGTGCAACATGGCTAAAGCGGGAAAGCAAAGCAATGAAGCACATACAATTCTATAGTAATGGATCATAGGGGTAATGATCTCGATGTGAATATGCAAGTACCACAGCTTTTAACACTATTCTGCGGATCTGTTTCCCCACACTGAGCCCTACGCCTGTGCACACGGGACATAAGGGCACACGGGACATAAGGGCCCTCTGCCAAAATCGACCCTTCACCCCCACCAAGGACCCACTTCCGGCATGAGTCCACGACCTATCCCCCTGGCAGCTGTGATATGTACAGGATATTCACTGGACACAAAATGCATATCTGGACCCGCAAGATTGCAGACACATTTTCGTCTCCCATGTGCAAATCCTCACGGACCATCCGTAGAACCTCCCTATTTAAAGTAAATAGTATCACACGGTCTTAGATCTCCAAGTGCCATTTGAAGTGACATTTAAATTATGGATGAATGGATGATATTTAAAAAAAAAAAAAAAAAAGCAGCACCCTATAGATTAGAGGCAAGAAGTCTAGGTGGAGGGAACCGCCTGGGAGGAAGCCCGGAGGCATGGAAGCACTTGGCGTGTTCAAAGAACTGAAAGGGGCCAGCACAGATGGGGTGGGGGGGAGCTGAGCACACATGGGAAACAGCTTGTGCTGGACGGGCAAGCAAGCTCCTAGTCATGCAGATCTGGGATCTCGTGAACTGTAACCAAGATAAAAATAAATGTTTCATCTGTGTTTTAAGATTTACTTATTTGAGAGAGAGAGAGCGAGCGCACAAATGACGGGAGCAGAGGTAGAGGGAATAAGGAAGCACCCCACTGAGCAGGGAGCCCAACGCGGGGCTCGATCCCAGGTTCTGGGATCATGACCCGAGTGGAAGGCAGATGCTTAACTGACTAAGCCACCCAAGAACCCCTCATCTGTATTTCTTTAAAATGCAATTCTGAAGATGAAGATTTAAAAAAAAAAAATGAGAGTGAGGTGACTCTAATAAAAGTTATCAACACCCTGGAGTCACGAAAGGAAGGAATAATTTCTCGTTTTTTTTTACAAGGACCGACCCAAGCTACCTGGGATATACATTTCCGACCTGGGCTGCTGAAGCTAGACTTCGTTAGGAAGCACACTCTGACTCTCTACTAGTCATTCCCACAGGTGTTCAGTAGAACGAAGTTAACTGGAAATTCTGAAAAGAATTCCAAAGCCAGATTTTGTTCAATATGTGCTGAGTATAAAGAAAAAAAAAAAAAAAAAAAAAAACCTCAGATCAACATGGAAACATTATGTTATCCATGAATAATTATATAATTTATTTGGCTACTACCCTCTTTTTTTTTTCTTTTCCCTCCTGAACTACCTGACAGCACTAGAGCTTCAGGGGACATAATTAGGTCATTGCTGCTCCTAGAAACTTGACAACAATAAATCTGTCTTGGTTCTTGTTTGCTTATTATAAAATACTGTTTCTTTTTATACATTTTCCATTAAAATAATTATGAAGACTTAATATTTAAGAACATAAAATGGGCTATTTATTCCCTTAGGCATAGGAGATTAATTTGATGACTTTATTTTGGATTTTATTTCCAGCTGAGGTTTTATACCTGGATGTTGAAAGCCCATAATCTGGCTGACAGCAAACGAGGAATGGATAAAGTCAGGGAAATCTTCAACCATGTTTCGAAGGGTCCTGTGGGATGTGAATTCTTAATTTTGGACTGACCCAATTGGTCTTTACTGGACCTATACCAAAAGTCCTATTAATGTGGCCTTATTTCAAGGAACCATTTATTGCCTAAAATAATTCCTATTACCTCTGAAGAGAAAGGAGCCCATTCAAATGCTCTTGTAATTCTGAAAGATCTGGACGCACTTTTTAACTATTTTGAAATTGTATAGTAAGCAAAAGTTGCCAAAGTAGTTACGGAGCCTTCCTGAGTACCCGTCACCCAGCTTCCTCCCACAGTAACATACAAACATAACATATTGTCAGAAATTTGATGGTGCTACAATAGTACTACTCAGAGACAGACTTTATTTGGATTTTAATAGCTTCTACATGCAGTGTGTGTGTGTGTGTGTGTGTGTATGTTGTGTTGGGGGTGGGGTGAGGATCTGGTATCTTTTAAGGAAGGATTTTACTCAGGGAGTTTTCAAAAAAGATAGCTGCTATAAGCAAGCTAATTAGACATCCACTGCTAACAATCTTGACCTCAATTAGGTGAAGGATTCCTAATTAAATCGTTACAGGCTTTTGTGTTAAATGGTAATTGAACGCCTAAAAGTTCTTCACAATTATATCATATTAACAAGAATGTATTTGCATTTTTAATGCTTTATTGATTTCCAATTCAGGACAGGGCTGTTAGTTTTATCTTACCCTACCGTTGAAAGCTTTACAAATTGTTCTTTAGGGTTGACAAGCTCAGGGAACAGGTTAAAAAAACAACAAAGTTTGTGACCCACTCAGGGTTTCTCAGAGTGCTGAGTTTTGCTGCTCCCTCCCACAATTAACGCCATCTATTTAAATGTAAATCTGTGGCTAGGAAGGCAGGGGACAGGTGACACTGGAGATAGGGGACTTAGGCCACTCCCCTTTCCTTACCATTTTTTATAGTACACACCGGGATTTCTCTTATTCAGTTGAGTTGGCTTGACTAATTTGGTTGTACACATGAAAACCTTAGGTTTCAGTACATTTCATATTTATTTATTTAACATAAATTTGTGGTCAATAATGATTATCTATGTTCACTCGGACATAGAGCATTAATTCCTCTAATAAATATTTACCCAAATCTGTTAACAATACTGTATTTGTTTTTATTTATGGACTCATCCTTTGTACTGGCTTTGACCAGTCCATTAGAAAAAAACAAACTTGTACAAGATGGACAAAGCGAGATTTTTAGAAAATCAACGTCTACTTACTTTACGATCAACCATGGGTCTGAATTGATTTTTTGGACATGAGTTTAATTGGTCATTTAAAAGGACGGGATTAATCTGAGAAGGCCTACATGGGTTTATAGATGGAAATCAATTGTAAAGAAGATGGATAGGAGTCTGTCTCAAATTCAGATTATTTTCTCCAGCAGTCATTGGTGGTATAGTCTCATTTTTTAATGTCAAAACCAATTTCAGAACAACGTATTTTGCCAAAATGGATCTCTTTTCCCAAATGATCGGCCATGCTCCAGCTTCTACTATCTTCCTTCATGCTGTGTTACGCATTCCTCCTCGGTTTCAGGGTCTTTTCAACTTGGTTTTAGGAAGGGTATTTTCAGAGATTACTCAATCCAGTGGTGCCTTCTGTATTCCTTAGTGTATGTCCCTCACTCTTATATGAGATTTGTCATCTATTATAAGCTTAGGAAGCACAGTAGTGAAAATCAGATGCCCACACACTAGAATACATTAACAAATGTAAACAAGACATTTTTCTTCATCTTTTTCTGTTAATGTCTCCTGGGAGTCTGTTAGAGGATGGAGGCTGCATTAAAACAATGAGAGATTTTTTTTTAGAAAGGAGTATTTTTGCAAATACGTCTTGGAGAAAATATCTGTTTGAAATCAGCAATTGTTCCTACCTAATGTGATAGGTGAGCACACCTTCATCACCAAGCACAAAGGTCATGCTAACTTTTCTGCTGCCAGCCAGGAAATAATGAAGACAGACAGGATGTAATAGTTAAATTAAAAGTTTGCTCTGGGGTACATATTTCAAGTTCCTGATATTATTTAGGTGAATACCAAATCATATTTTCAAACTTTTCAGTTATGATTAAAAATACAAAACAAGGGGCACCTGGGTGGCTCAGTGGGTTAAGCCTCTGCCTTCAGCTCAGGTCATGATCTTGGGGTCCTGGGATTGAGCCCCACATCGGGCTCTCTGCTCAGCCGGGAGCCTGCTTCCCCTTCTCTCTCTGCCTCTCTGCCTACTTGTGATCTCTCTCTTTCTCTCTATCAAATAAATTAATTAAAAAAAATACTAAACAAGGGGCATCTGGGTGGCTCAGTGGGTTAAAGCCTCTGCCTTCAGCTCAGGTCATGATCTCAGTGTCCTGAGATTGAGCCCCACATCAGGCTCTCTGTTCAGCAGGGAGCCTGCTTCCTCCTCTCTCTCTGCCTGCCTCTCCACCTACTTGTGATCTCTGTCAAATAAATAAATAAAACCTTTTAAAAAAATACAAAACAATTACTCAGATATAATTGGAAGCGAACAATAACAGATCAGCCAACATAATTCCACCAGAAGCATATCATAGCAAAAGGGTTTAGAGAATGCTGTTAATGCAGGATTGATCCTACCTCTTGTCTTCCACAGCACAACGAAGGTGATGGGCTAGATTGTTTAAGTTTTCACACACTTCATTTCTGTTTCACAGTATCAGATGTACTAGTATCCCTATAGAAATTCAAGCCCACGAAAAATACTTTAAAATATTTTATTCTGATAATAAAGTATTAATCTACAAAAAATCAATATTCCTATTGGTATGTTCACGTTGCTCTGGTCTGTTCTTTGAAATCACTTATAGAGTAAAATTTCCTCAAAAAATCCTTACTGGGGCGCCTGGCTGGCTCAGTGGGTTAAGCCGCTGCCTTCAGCTCAGGTCATGATCTCGGGGTCCTGGGATCGAGTCCCACATGGGGCTCTCTGCTCAGCAGGGAGCCTGCTTCCCTCTCTCTCTCTCTGCCTGCCTCTCTGTCTACTTGTGATCTCTGTCTGTCAAATAAACAAATAAAATCTTTAAAAAAAAAATCCTTACTATGCTATGCATTCATCTTTATTAGAAATGGCTCATTTTAATAATCCTATGTTCCTGTTCATGGAGTCACAGAACAAGATCAAAATACTTCAGACATAATATAGCTGAACTCACCATAATGGGGTTATGACACACATGTTAATTATTTTAGCAATTTCCACAACACGAGCTTACACATATTTTCCAAGTATTTTGCATTTTGCCATTTTTAGTAATATATGCATGAGCAGTTACTACTAGAAGTTTCGCATCGTAATTTTCAATTCGGTGACTTTATATCGTATGGTCGATCCAAATTGGAGCATCACCAAAATGTGCCAGGATCTGTGTATAAGCATCCTCCGATCTGCTTACTGGCCTGCCCTTTTTTTTTTTTTTGGCTCTGTTCATATAGAAGGACTCCCAAGAACCACTTGTACCATTCTTGCGGCCTTAAATGTCATCCCATCGTAAACTTCAGGTTGTGCAGTATTCCTTCGGGGTAAAGTCTGGACTGAACTACAGCCTTTATCCTGTGTGACATCTCTTCCGTGTTTTCCAACTCTCTAACTCCCTAGACGACACCTGCATAATTTCTCCAGACCTTTTAGCCCCGATGTTACTTCTGTTTATATTTAATCTTTTTTTTTTTTCCAACTCATCCATTTAGTTTTTCATTTCCATGATAGATTTTTCAATCTATTTTTTTCAAATTCCACTACTGGCTATTTACTCAAAGCAAACAAAAACACTAATTCAAAAAGATACATGCACCCTTGTGTTCACTGCGGCATTATTTACAGTAGCCAGGATATGGAAGCTAGCCAAGTGTCCATTCATAGATGAATGGATAAGGGAGATGTGATGCGTGCGTGTGTGCACACACACGTGCACCCACACACACACCCTCAAATATTACACAACCATAAAAAAGAATCTCGCCATTGGTGAGAATGTGCATAGACCTAGAGGATATTACACTATGTGAGATAAGTCCGAGAAAGACATATACCATATGGTTTCAGGTATACTTGGAACGTAAAAAACAGAACAAATGAATAAGCAAACCAAAAAGACAGTATCAGACCTACGAATACAGAAAACAAACTGGAACATGCCAGAAGAGAAGGGGGAGGTGGGATGGGCACAATGGGTGAAGATGGGTGGGAGATACAGGCTTCCAGTTTGGAACGAATAAATCATGGGAATAGAGGGTACAGCAAAGGGAAGATATTGGATGGTATTGGAAGTGATGTGCGGTGACAGATGGTAGCTACGGTTCAGGTGTATGTAGTTTAATACACAGAGTGGCTGAATCATGATGTTGTACACCTGAAACTAATGTAACATTGTCAGCTATACTCAAACAAACAAAAAATTCTTTTTTTAGAAATTTAAAAATTTAGAAATTTCCTTTCTAAGTTCACCTTTTCCAAATGTGCTTTATCTCTTAAAAATCTTTTTAGTGGTTGCCCTGGAGTTCATAATATCCATTCACAACTAATTTAAATATTTTCAAACAATACTAGACTGCTTCGTGGATAGTGCAGATACCTTATAAAGGGTTATTCCCCATTCCTCCTGGTATTCATGTCACTTGTCCACACTGACCTATATTCATAAGAATATGACGAGATTTTGTTTTACTTGATTCTTTTCCCAATGCTTTCCCTTTCTTTTGGTAGATCTCAGTTTTTTTCTTTCTTTCGGTATTTATTGCAGCACATGTTTGCCCACAATGTATTCTCTATTTTAGTTTGTCTAAGGAAGTCTTTATTTCTTTCACTCTTGAAGGCTGATTTCACTGGATACAGAATTCTAAGTTGGTGTATTTTGTTGTTCTTTCAATAGTTAAAATATTTCACTCTATTCTCTTTTTGCTTGCATGGTTTCAGATAAAAAGTCTACTGTAATTATTATCCTCATTCCTCTAGAATAGCCCCCAGCTTCTGTTAAGGTTTTACCTGTGCCTCAGGTTTTATGCAGTTTCTTTCTTGTGTTTTGATCCACTCTTAGACACTGATAAATACTTGTTCCCAATAATTCCATAATCTGTAGTTCTTGGGATCTGATGATATATATATATATACATACATGTATATATATATTTTTTTTTTCTGACAACTCTTACTAATATGACTTTTTCTCTTTCATGTCTTGTAATTCTGAATTATGAGCTCATCCTTGGTAGATCTACCTGGGAAAATCAACCTCTCAACTTAGCTGATGAAGTGTCTTTTTTTTTAAACTATGTTATTATTTTCTGCAAGGTAGCAGGTGCAATATTGGCTGTGGATAAATTTAAATTTATTTCTCAGCCTCAGTTTTTCCCAATTACAGCAGTATTATGAATTCAAACCCCAAAGACATATGAGGGCATGCCTGTGCTTGTAAATATTTAAGCAATTTTTTAAAAATTTACAGTCTGGCCTGAAACAGGCAAAGTCCTTTGCTTGCTTTTTAAGAGGGTAATAACTGGAAATATCTGTTAGAGTGATTATCAGTGTCACAGTGGAATTATTAGTGATGATTTAGTAAGGCATAGTGCGGTGATACACTCAACAAAACGTCATCTGGTTACAATAAATCAACATAGTCAAGAGTTAGTGAATTAAACATTGTGTTTGCTATAGTCACTTAAAACCAGAGGCTTTAAACCATTTAGAGGAACTTGTACCAGGCCCTGTACTGGCCTTATAAGCTAAGTGTTTAAAAAAAAAAAAAAAAAAAAAAAAAAAGGACTTAAAAATTAATTACCACTATATAAATATTTTATTTCTTCTGAGCATTATGTCAATATTACAATGTAAAAATCCCTTGAACATGAGTTTGGTTCATGAGTTTCTAATGCTGTAAATTATCTGCTATTCTGAGACCCTTTCACCCATCAAGAAAACTGGGCTCTCTTAAAACAATGCTTAATTCTTGATTCTTCCTCCAAATCCACCCACCTCAAACCTACACCCTACCCTGTCCCCCGCCGAGCTCACCTCTTACAGGAAATGACAGCTCTCCCAGAGTTGCTCAGACCAAAATCTTGGGATCGTCTCGATTCCCCCCTCTCTCTCTTGCTCCTCCAGCAAATCCTGAAAGCTCTACCTTTAAAGTGTATCTAGAATCCAAATAGCTCATGGTTGTCATAACCAGGTAACTGATCTATGTGCTTCTACCCTTTCCCATAATAAAGTCTACTCCACAGAACCACAGAGTGAGCTTTTATTATTCATTCAGGACACAGCACTTTATTTACCAAGTCAGACCACATCATACCCCGCTCATAACCCTCCGATGACTTCTCATCTCACTCAGAATAAAATTCAAAGTTCTAACGCAACATGCCTCAAGACCCTAGGTGATGTGGCCAGAAAGCAGAGTGTCTTGTGTCTCAGTTAATTTAACTCCCTTCTCCAACGTCTGTTCGGCAAAGAGATGGTCTCTGACCAGGGGACATAAAACTATAGCACATCTCCCATTACTCTAACCCCACTCTGTTGTAATATGCTTTCTTTTTATCCACAGAACTACTAACATAGTATTCCCACACACTACCTGATGTTTACTTATTATTTGTTAATAATTGGTCTCCGTTGAGCTTGCTCCGATTCCTACAGGAGACAGATCACTGGCCAGGAACAAAGTAGGCACCTTATCAATATTTGTTCATTCATTGAAAAATATTTGGTTCACTATATTTAGTGTTCAGAATAAAATGTCGAGCCAAATGTCCATGTGTTCAATATATTATTAAATAGATAGCAAGGAAAAATGTATGTTGGTTTTACAAAGGGTGCGTAAACAGAACCTCTCATCTGCTCTAGGGAGCTGTGAGTCACTTCTCGGAAGAACTGACATCTGTACGGATACGGGTGTGTGATAGGTGTCTGATTGACAAGGGCATTTCAGGTGGTGGGATCAGCCTATGCAAAGGCCCTGTGGCAGGAGGGAGCAAGGCCTACATATATTAACTGAGAGAAGCCCAAGGTGCCTGTTGAACACAGAAAAAGGGGAGACTGAGAGTAAGACTGAAATTATGGGCAGAGCACAGAACTCTGGGCAGATCTTGGTAAAAAAAAAAAGTGTTCTTTATCTTTGGGCAAGTGAGCAGTCAGTGCAGTCTGCAGTAGGTGGAATCAGGTGACCCAGTTTCCATCATAAGATGACAATTATGCCTCCAGGGCAGGAAATGCAGAGACTTTCACAATCATGTGCAATATGAACTAGGAGATGGTAACAGACTGTGTGGGGATAGCTTCCTAGAGATACTTGGGGGTTAAACGGGCATTGCCTGGCGATCAATTAGACTCAGAGAAAATAGCTAAGTATTGAAAACACACCGTCGGGGTGCCTGGGTGGCTCAGTAGGTTAAGCCTCTGCCTTTGGCTCGGGTCATGGTCCCAGGGTCCTGGGATGGAGCCCCGCATCGGGCTCTCTGCTTGGCGGGGTGTCTGAATCCCCTTCTCCTTCTGCCTGCCTCTCTGCCTACTTGTGATTTCTCTGTCAAATAAATAAATAAATAAATAAATGAATAAAATCTTTAAAGAAAAAAAAAAAAAAAAAGAAAACACATCCTTGATGAATGGCTTGCTCAGGTAGAAGGAGAGTTGGTGGTACTCCTGATTTGGGAGGGGAAAGAAAGTAGATATGAATGCGGACTGGCACGCTTCAGCAGTGATAGAAACTGCATTCTCTGTCCTCCAAATTCTGCAAATGACACGGTAAGCGAGTTGCTCATTTTAAAACTGTCCTCACGCCTGTGACTGCATCTTAACTGCGGCAGAGTCCCAAAGTGTCCCGGCCCGTAACTTCAATCCGTCCCTGATGACCTTTGTTTTCTCTTGGCTCTGCTGAGGAGTGATTTACTCCTGCGAGTTTGCAGGACAAGGGGGGAGAATTTGAACCCAAAGAATATTTTAAAAAGTAATTCTTGTCTCCACACAGTTTAAAGTTTGAAATATGCAATAAATAATATCTAAATAATAAAGTAATATATCTTCGAGGAACAGTTCTCTGTAAGAAGCAGGTCTCATGGATTATCTTCATTGCCAATAACCAGAATCTTAAATCAGAGGCAAAATGTTAGCCACTGAAATATTAGTGTCAATAGGAAAATACAGAGATACCTCATCATTTACTTTCAGTAGAGGCTACCTGAGTGTTTTCAAATAAAGGACAGAAATAAACTCAACAGAACATTTTATTACGTTAAAAATTGGTCATGGAGTGGGTTTGAAATAATAATTCTTTTTTACTGAAACGTTATGAAAATAGAGGTCTTGAAGTTAACTGTTTAGGTTTGAATTATGAAAGAATCATTACTTAGATGCTTTAATGAAATCAAAATGTCTGAATAATTACAGACTTTTGCTTTTTATGTAAATGGCTGCTCTTCTATAGAAACCACAATTATATTAATAAAAGCTAAATGCAATATATTCATTTTGCATTTTGGTTCAGAGTATAATATTGAAGGAAACAAAAAGCAACATTGGATCTAACTCATGAGGGGATAAATTAAAAAAAAAAATACACCACTATACATCTAGCCATTTTGCATTAAGGCAGAGTATTTTCTGACTCAGAAAATCAGCCAAATGTCCCACCGAAAGAAAAGATCACAAGCAGCTGTCTTTGAAGCAGGTCTGACTTGAACTACCTTGAGCTGAAAAGCACTGCGAAAAGGAATCTTTTTGTGATGTGAAGGAAGTCATCTCACTGCTGTTGAGCCTAACCGGATAACCAGAGCTGGAGTGGGACTCTATAATGAGAAACTATTTTAAAGCAGATTGGTTATCCCTAAACATAAAATGTGGTATTCCCATCTTTGTGTCTATGTAACATTTATCTTGATATTCTGGAGACAACATGTTTGGCAAAATTACTGGATAATCATGGAACAATCATTTCATGATGAGGCACGATGTGTGTATAAGAAACATCTTACTAATTCACAAGGTTGGACTCCTATGAATAGAGCCTTTGCGAACACTTGTATGCATGTCTTTGTGATGTATGTTTTCATTTCCCAGAATAAGTATCTAGGAGTTGAATTGCTGGGTCATAGGCAAAGCCTATGTTTAACTTTGGAAGAAAAACCTCAAATGATTTTCTTAAATCATTTTATAATTTGGCATGCTGTCCCGCACTGTAGGGCCGTGCTAGCTGTAACCAACACCGTCCCTGGCTACTGTCAAGCGCAGTGGTATTTCACTGCGGTATTAATTTGCATATACCCGATGACTAGTGAGGGTGAGCCTCTTTTCATGTGCTTAACAGCAAGCTGCATATTTGGTAACTCATGTGTTCAAATATTTTGCCTATTTAATTTACCTCATCTTAATTTTAGAAAAAGTTCTAGATTTACAGAAAAATTTGTGAACAAGACAGTATCCCCATAAACCCTGACCCCACTTGCCCCATTATTAATATTTTACATTAGCATGATACATGAGTTAATTTTATTGAGCTGATGATATTAGTATATTACCATGGACTAAAGTCCATGCTTTATTCAGATTTTCTTACTTTGTACCTTATGTGCTTTTTCTGCTCCTAGATCCTGTTCATGATAATGCATTACATTTAGAAATCACATCTCCTTAGGCTACTCTTACTTGTGATGGTTTTTCAGACTTTCTCTATTTTTGATAACCTTGACAGTGCAGAGTAGTGGTCAAGTATATTGAAAAATGTACCTCTACTGGGATTTTTCTGATATGTTTCTTACCATTAGCCTAGGGTTATAGGTTTCAGGGGTAAAGTGTCATTTTTATCACACCATATCAAGAGTATATCAATCAATGGGACCTATTACTGTTTTTTTTTTTTAAGATTAAAAAAAAAAACTATTTGATAGAGAAAGAGAGAGAGATCACAAGTAGGCAGAGCAGCAGGCAGAGAGAGAGATGCAAAGCAGAGAGCCCGATACGGTGCTCGATCCCAGGACCCTGAGATCACGACCTGAGCTGAAGGCAGAGGCTTAACCCACGGAGGCACCCAGGTGCGCCTAGACTCATGGATTTGATACTTACTTTATACTTTGTGTTATAATCCAATACTACTTTGCTTCTTTTATTGCTCAAATCATCCCGTCTTTAGCCACTGGGAATTCTATGAGTTGGGTCTTGTGTTGCTTTGGCATTCACTGTAGGTTTTTGTCTCCTTGTTTGTAGCATTTCCTTACCTTTGGCACTACAAGATACACCAAGCTCACCGCATATATTTTCTGCCCTACTTTTATAATGAGCCTTTTCCCAAAGATCCCTGAATGCTTTGATTGGAAATGTGGCTATCTAGCAGAAATAATTTTCCTTATGAAGTTTCAAGTGAACAGAGAAAAGGTTTCTAAATGATCATCTGGCAAAGCAGGATAATCCAAACAATCTCTCTTTATCAATTATTACTTTATATTTGAACACAGATTTTGGAATCTCTGTGATGAGTCATATTCAGCGTTACGAAAGACAGTCATACTTTCTAGATGCTTGAGTCATTTCAAAATCTGGTGTGTCACAGGAGAATTTTATGACAAGTGTAAAATTTACTGTCACGGCCTTTTCCAGCTATTGTTTCCAACCCTAACATACCCTAGGGCACAAGAGGAACAGACTAAAGTATTTATTACATGTGGGTTCTACTTGCAGTTTTCTTCCAGTGAACCTTCCTGTGTAAGGTACAAAGAGACCTTGCAGACTGGTCGGGGAGGCAAGAGTATTACGTTGTAATGACAGCAAATTCCTGGATTGGATCCCAGTAAATCTGGTGTCCAGTTTCAATTCTGCTTAACAATAGGTACATAATATTGTAAAAATCACATAGGAGCCTCAGGTCACTTTCCGTTATGTAAGGAGGCTAGATTAGAGGATTAGCGAAATTCTTTCAGATGCTACCAGGCTATTTTTGCAGACAAGGCAGCACATCATTACAAGGTGAAGTACTGAGTGTAATTACTACAGGAGCTCTGAGAACAGAAAGAATGATGTTTGCCGAAACCACAGGGGAGGAAATGATGAAAGACGGGTGACTGAGGATTTCAGGTGACTGCAAAATATTTAGTACTTGGATTTATAACCAAAGTCAAATGTTTATGACCTGGTAATCACCCTTATGTTTTATTTTGTGTGACAACAGCAATGCTAATCTGAGCCACTTTTAATCAAATTGATCGGTTGTTTTATGAAACAGCTTACTGCTCATTATCGGACTGAGGTTTACCAGAGAGGCAGGACATGTGTTTCATATAAGGATAAAACACAGAGGTTATTTCAAACCTAACTTATCCGCAAGAATAAAATTCCTGATATTTTAGTTGTTCCGTACTAATGAACTGTTTCTAGCGCTAAAAGTATCACCGCTGGCTGGGCAGTAAGGCAGCCTTTTTAAATGATGCCCAGATGTTCGAGAGTTCTGGTTAGGTGTTCTACTTGAGTTATGGTTTCTGGTGTAAAGAACTGTGTGAAACCCCACTTGGAACCAGAGAGCAGCTTATAATACCGAGTGTGGCAAATAATGTTTGCTACCAACTGCCGCTCATCATTTTTTTTTTTTTGACAGATTCAGCTCACGATTAGAGACGAAAGTAACACTCCCCATGGTGTTGAGATGTGAATTCATGAAAACAGCTGCCATTGGTAAACACTTCAAGTGTTGAAACAGCCAAATTCTTCCAGTCCCAGGGAAAAATATACAGTATAATGAAATTAATGACAGCAATAAATGTGCTTCTTGGGTTCAGATCCTTTCTTATTACAGCACAGGGAAATGCATGTGATAGGATGAAGAAGGTAAATACATTTTACTTATTTTTTTTGTCTCTGATTCCTGAAAGTAAACTGCCCCAAATTAAAGATTTAGGAATAGGTTTCAGCTGCGTTAAGGACAGTTCAAAAATCACTTGGATGGTAGTTGAAGTTTAGATGCTAAAACTTTACCAGTGGAACTCTGCTCTCAGGGATCACTGCGTTATTCTTTAATATTCTTTAAAAAGAAAATTTCACCAATTATAACCTGACATGTGTTTTTACTCTTTCTGCTAGGTTGGTAATTGCTAACTGAAAAGAACTTTTATCTGTTCATATAGTAAAAGCCTAAAGAAAATAATAGGAAGAAAGCAAGATGTGAATTAAACCCCAAGTAACAAACTAAGGGCATAGTCTGTAAGAAGAACGCTCTCTTTGTAGCAAGTCAGAAAGCCAAGAATCTCACCTCTCCCACCAGTTTGAGGGGGAAGCATCAACAATTCATGTTATGTGTCAGAGTTTCAGCTCCTATGTTTAAAAAAAATGGGTAAATAGGAAAGGATCATCTGTAAGATTTCTCCTAGGCATAAATAACGGTTATTTATGTTAGCAAGAACACTGCTGCCAGAGCAGAACCTTCAGATAAAGGGAAGGCTTCACACTAGTAAAGAAAACAAATGGAAAAAGGAAATCAATCACTAAGAAGACGGCTTAGACTTAAAAAAAAAAAAAAAATCCTGATAAGGATCCCATTTGTAACGTGGTGTCTTATACCACAAATAATAGAATATTTGCAAGTTCAAGTTAGACCTTCATGATGCAGATGAGGAAACTGGCTTCAGAGGAGTGAAGGGGCTGGTTCAAAGTCAGGGAGCAAGCGGAAAGAATGGAAGATCGGGAGTGAGGGTCTCTGACCGCCAGTGCCCCAGTGGCCCCCGGCCCCCTGCACCACCTGTCACCAGCACCTGATTCTTAATGATATGACATGTTCTTCCTCTTCCTGTCATCTGCCCTGGGGGATTAGATGTCCCTCCTTCATCATTCATTCAGCAGTATTTACAGAGCACATATGAGTCGGGTATTACTCTGAGCTCAGCAGACGCGATGGTAGATGATGGGGCATCTCTCTGTCATTAGAAGCGCGCCAAACAAACGCTGTCTGAGAGTCTGTGTCTGTGGGTGACATTCTGGGCTTCTTCAGCATCTCCACTGAGGGAGCTGTTCGTATCAGCAAACAGAAACTGAATACGGACAACGCTACTACGATTGAAAACCATTCCTCCAAACAGATCCAAGTTTGAAACAAACATCCTCAAGGCAAATCTTTTTTCTTTCCTAAAAATCCTCAAAAATAGGTTGTGGATCTTGAATGGAGGTAGTGAGTGTGCACAGAATGGAATTCTTCCACTTTTAACGTGAATCCCTTGCTCTCAGAAGCACGGGCGTGGTGTCGGAAATAAAAGATCATTGTGCTTTTCGTAAGATTTCAAATATACCTTATCTGCTTAAATATTTGGGTATTTATTATAATTACATGTATTTAATTTTCAAAAACTTGAAAGGCGGGTGCCTGGGTGGCTCAGTGGGTTAAGCCACTGCCTTCAGCTCAGGTCATGATCTCAGGGTCCTGGGATCGAGTCCCGCATCGGGCTCTCTGCTCGGCAGGGAGCCTGCTTCCTTCTCTCTCTTTCTCTGCCTGCCTCTCTGCCTACTTGTGATCTCTCTCTGTCAAATAAATAAATAAAATCTTTAAAACAAACAAAAAAAAAAAACTTGAAAGGCTATAATGGAGATGGAATTATAGAGATTGATTATAGAGTTAACAATACCCTATAGAAATCAATTCTTTAATATAGAGCACCTATGGGTAACAGAGATAAATTAAAATGGTAAGAATAAAGAATAGTTTTGAAGATTTACATCATTTTTCCCCACCTGTAGCCTAAACTGTTATTTTCACCCATCTTTGGGAGATGTTAACTTAACTTCTGTAATATGTGTCTAAAAATGCTGATGGAACATGAAATAAAAATTGGGTCTACATTTGAAAAAACAAAACAAAACTCTAGCCCTGAGTAAGTGCCATGGGTAATTCTGGCATTACTTAGGATATTTTCCACAGAAGCAGATGAAGGATTGATTGTTTAAGAAGATGTATTTAGATCACTTCGTAAGGAAGCAAAATACAAGTAACAAGCCAGCAACAACAAAACCATTGTGTAATATACTCGGCCAAACAAATAGACAACCAAACCCATAACATAAACTGATAACATTGTAAAAATGAGTTTCAAGACCAACGCAGAGCCAGTGACAGATGTGTATGAAATTTTAGGAAAAAAAGCATGTCAGACAAATGGGGCATTTTTTATGGATAATTATCCGAAGATCAGAGTGGGAAAGCATAGGATTCCCTAAATCCCAGGGCTGATGGCCGCGATTGGCCAGATGCTGGAAAACAAACCAATGACGTCAGTGTGACCCGGAGACCGCCCTCACACAGCATGTGGCCTCCTGTCCCACCGGAGCTGAAATCTGTGACTGGGAACTCCTTTCCCTTAGCTGTGCTCCACAGATCATCAGCTCGTCCCTCCTGCTAGATCTCGTCACGTTCAGCAAAAGGAAACCAAGTGACATTTTCATTGTCCACTTAAGAAACACAATGCCAAGGCCAAATATTCATTAGGTACACGGTTCCTACTTTCTACTCAGAGCAAGGGGTACTTTTGTCCATAAACCATAGGTCACCCTTTTTCCAGCATCCAATAAAATCTTTCTCACTGGTTCCCAAGCTTTTGTAACAGTTTTTGCTTCCCCCCCGCCACCCCTCACCCGCCCCCAGCTCTGGCTCATGTTTTCTTTGTTCCCAATGCTGCGTATTTTAGATGTCCGCTAGGATCACAACCCGTTTCTAAGTCATACTTTCTGTTCCTGTAGGCCAGCCACCCCAAAACTCACCAATTTAAAATAATAATACTTCATTACCCCTTACCTAATCTACAGGCCACTGGGCTCTCTCTTCTGTTGAGGTGGCTGCGGGTCAGCGGGTTCTCTCTCCTTCTGGGGGGCTGTCTGGCTTCCCTTCTCTTCCCCACAGCCTCTTATACCCCAGACAGTCAACTCAGGCTCTTTCTCAGGGAGTCCAGAGGATTCTGAAAGAGAGTACACGCAAGCAAGTCTTCTTGAGTCCTAGGCTTGGACCTGGTATACCCGTCTTTCCTTTGATTCTATTGGCCAACAGGAATCATAAAGCCGGCCCAGATTCAAGAAATGGGAAAATAACTCTCTCTCTTAAGGAAAGAAGCTGCACCACAGGGGACAAGACCAGGAGGATGTAAGGTCAAATCAACACTTTTGCCCGTATTTCCTATGTTCTGAGCTGATGAATTTAAACAAACATAGGAACACGTACCCCGTATAGAACCATACAGACCCTGTTTCAATGAAGAGAAAGGTCCCTTTCTGAATGATCAAAAGCAGTAAACATCTGTATTTGTTATTATCCATTTACTAAGGACAGATCATACTGAATACATACTGCTTTGTTCTGTACAGTATGGCTGTTATCAAATGTATGTCGTGATTCCTTTTTTCCTTTTCCTAGTACATTCCACCGAGTAGGAGGAGACAAACATGGTGACTGGAGCTTCACTGCCACCAGGAGACATGAAGTGGGTCAGCTTTTGTTCTTAGTCCTGTTTTTTGCATTTCATAAAATATACAAGGCATGCATCGGAAGTTTTCTTTTGTCCTAACATTATAAAATGAAATTAATTTCCCATGGCAACTTTTGTATCTAGAGTTTAGTATAAGGAAGTGAGTGACCAAAACCCAGCAAACTTCCAGATGGTTTCAAAGCAGAGTAAACAAACCAGCATCTGCCTGTCTTCAGCCCCCTGGGTGCCATGTGCTTCCCCTTTAATCCATCTGTGGTCCTGATTACATAATTTTCCATCTTACTTTCTCAGGTTCCTTCTCCAAGCGCCCCCCCCCCTCTGCTTTTTCAACTGAAATCACACCAATGAGAGGTGTGAGTTTTGCTTTTTTTTGTTTTGTTTTGTTCTAACATGGAAGACTTCCCATGAGGAACCAGACGATCAGATAATTAGGAGCCGAAGGCTTATTATATTTCAAATATCTAACAATGTGTGATGCTTATTACTTATTAGTCTTTGTGTAAAAAATTATTGAGAATGTGAAGACATAAAGGATTATCACCGAAAATCTCTTCCTAGAGTATTTTCTTGGGAAACTTATAATAAGAGTTTCAATAGTTGGCAAAAGTCTGAAAACCCAAGTTGACTCCTGCTAACTGAACAGATTAGACAATCTTGCCAGTAAACAAGGGTCTAGTGGGTCCCCCCACAACCACCACTACCAAAACCCACAGCTGGAAGGACCTTTAGTATAGAAACTAAGCCAACTTATAGGTGTTTGGGATTGCTCAGCCTTATCTTGGAAAGGACTCTTCCTACTAATTTAGCTCCTTGGTGTTCAAGCCTGGCTAAATATTAGAATCACCTGGGCATCTCCCAGAGTCTACCACTCTGCAGAATGAGGTATTCTCACCCGATGGGTGTACCATGGGGCCACTGTTCAATTTTAACCTAATCCCTGCGTGACTCCCCTGCAGAGCCCAACACGAGGACTCTTACTAGCCTCTCGATGACTATTACTAGCCTTTCTTTGACTGAGTTGTATTTCATTTTTTAAAAAACATAATATTGTGTCAATTTACTGACACTTTTTGAGTCAACATTGCATTCATTGTTCTCACACGTGCACAGACCATCTTTCCCGACAAAGGGGTGTCGTTAGGTTCTATGAGCCGAGGAACCACATGACAAAGACGGAAAGACACTGCGTGATGGAATGGCCTTTGCATACAAATGACTTCAGCTGATCATATTTTGGGAACATAATTAGCAGCCTGGGGAAAAATAAACAAAGATAGCTGTAGGTTCTGATGTAGCATCTTCGGGCCTTAATCTCGCTGGTATGGGAAATCTGAATAAATGTGTGCTCCTTTGAGATTGGCCGAATCAGAGAGTGGCATATATTATTATTCAGCACCTTTGATGAGTTACAGTATTAATTAAATGCTACAAGTAAAGGACATTCAATGCAAATGAGGATAATTTCATAATGTGATTTTTAATCTGACCGTCCAGGGTCATCAACAAGAAATGACTTTTGGTGGGTTTCCATGTAGGTCAATAAAACTATGTTTTTCCATAAAGAGGAACATGTGTCCACTTATCCCTGAAACACGCATGTACATCGATGATAGTTAATTCAACAAATTTATATCGACCTCCTGTATCGGTGGGCACTGTGAGCTCATAGTACTACAGGATCTCCAATCTATGATATCGTTGACTACAAGGTCAACATTTGGACGTGATAACAAGAGAACAAATTGCTGATTAAAACACAGCGGCCATTACTTAGAAGTGTCTTAGAATTTGGAAAAAAAAAAAACCTGTCAAACTTAATGAGTAGTTACTAGGCACCAGGCCTTGTGTCAAACTCTAAACATCACAATAACCATATGAGGGATCATTATAATTCTTAACCTAGGGATGGGGGTGGGGGGTGGGGAATCAGGTTTAGAGAAGGTCAAGCACTTCCCCAAGGTCATATGATCTGATATTAAGATTCAGAGTCTCATCTTTTAACAACATAGCATTCCACTGCTTACAGTCTATCAGGGAAAATAACAAACTTTATTTTCAAACTAACAGAATGTGCAGTTTTACATGTGGACCTTCAAAAGAAGGACTTGTAAGTCACACTCTAGGTTCCCAGAAAGTATCCTGGAGCAGAAAGATCTGTTTTTTTTAAAGTCCCGGAAACAACAGGTTTGGCGAAACACGTAAAGACCACAATTTGCATAGCTAACTGAATTACATAAAGAATCGGAGGATTTTAGAGGGAGAAGACTATTATAAGTCATTTAGCCTAGCTTTTAGAAGGAGGGACTTGGGATCCAGGGAGGCCAACGCATTTGCAGATGGGCAGGGTACCAGTTCATAACCCAGACAGTACACCGCTAACAGCTCACGACCTGTGTTCAACAATGCCATTATTTACAGGGCAAATTATAAATTCTGCAGACATGATAACCCAGCAGAAAGTATTTAGGCAAGGTAGAGATGCAACGGGAATTTTTATTCTAAAAATATCTTATTACTGGCAATGTGACAGATTTTGGGCAGAGGAAGTCAAGTATCAGATTATCATGTAAATCTAGTGGCTCCCCAGGGATTAACTGTGATACCCAAGACCACAGCTGGTAACATCTAGAGACACTTTTGATTGTCAGGACTGAAGGGAGGTGCTACCAGCATCTCGTGGATAGAAGCATATCCCTTGTGGATAGGGATGCTGCTTAAATATCCTACAACAAATGGAATGCCCCACCCTCTGCCCAACACAGACACACACATACACACACACTTCAAATAATCATCTGGTCCCGTGTCAATCATGCCCAGGTTGGGAAATCCCTTGGTCATCCAACAAGACATCAAGATCTGAACTAGCATGACTGCAGTGGGGTTGAGTTCAAGTTTTACTTATTCATTAAATATTCACTGTGGATCAGCTTTTGTGCCAGTGACTGGAACGTACTCCAGATTAAAAAAAAAAATGAAGATATGCACAGGGAACCCCTGTTCTCCCATGGCTTACTACACAGCAGGAGAGATCTGAGCTACTTACATATAACATTAAGAGGATTGTAGTGGTGGAAATGCATGCGGTGATGGGAGGACTGGGGGGGCGGGGGGTCTCGCCTCCTACCCAACGCTTCTGTTCTGTCAATTTCTTACATCAGTCTTTTCATAATTTAATATTAACTCAACGGTGGGTAATGAAAAAGATTCCGCCGACCACAGATACGGTGCTACGAGAAGGAGGAACGGGGCCACACATAACTTCTTGGTTTATGAAATACTCCACTGGGAAAGTAACATTGAAGGTACCATTTTAAGACAAAGAGGAGGAGGAAAATCCTGCAAGCACCTGGAACACCATCTGCGACCAACGGAGTCAGAATTAGAAGGGAGGCAGCAGATGGTGACCGGATCACAGAAAAAGCTGTGTGGGAAAGAGGCGGCTCGCTGAGGGTCACAGGGGTAAGATCCCCCTGGCTAACCATTGTTTTTGAGCAGGCAATGGAAATCACGTGCTCCAATACCAATACGTAACAGAACACCCACTGACCTTAGGGGAAGCTCCTCATGATGAAAACATGGACAACTCCCCCTCTACACAGCTGTGCTCTCTGAACGGTGCGGGGCTGGAATTCGAGGTCTGGACTCAACAGATATTTGGGAAGGTCATGATTTAGAATGGTTCCATGAACTTCGGGACCTGACTTCAGTGCACCCCCTACCCCCCATTCCACACACGCATACAATTTATTTAAGGCTCAGGACATTTTTAGAGAAAGGACTGTAGCCCTATGAATTTACTTATTTAAAGTCATCAGAATGAAAGAAATAAAGCATCTGTGAATGTGGCATTTCAGTGAATTGTGGCCTTTTCTAAAGGCATTTTGAATTGCAAAGGAGGCTTTTTTTTTTTTTTTTTTTTAAGAGATTGCAACTGAAAACAGAAGAAGAGGGTTTTTTTTCAGGTCAATCTTACATTTTCTTCTTAATGAAAATTAGTTTTGGAGAGAATGGCATCCCTCTGATTTCACGGTATTTATAGGAAAAAAAATCGTGCCTTTCTCAGGGCTAGTAATTAAATAACTGAACGGAAATTAAGATGATAGGGAATTAGTGGTACATAAAGCATACAGCTATTTCTCTTCCTTTAAAATACATTGGTGAGGTTGAGTACAGCCTTTGCGGGGCGAAATGGTGAATCTCTATAGTGTTTAAAACATTTAATGCACAATTTACCTGTGAAATAATTAAAGAGTGAATTAGCAACTTGTACATAAAAGCACGATGGCAGAGTAACCAGCACAGACATTAGGATCTCACTGAGCTGACGGTGAGTCTTGGTGGCAACCTCTAGTTTGCCTAATGGCCAAGCAGGTTTGAGGGAAACCGCATTACTGAAGTTTCCAGGACCTGTTACTCAAAAACTGAATATTGTTGGGAAAAATGACATATTAAAAAAAATAGAAAGCAAGGCACTCTATGATAATTGTGTCAAGCGGACGCTCCCATTAGATGCTGTTTTCTTGCAGAGTGATGTTCCTCCTGGGGTAATTGCTGAGAGCAAATCAATGGTGAGGTCCAGATATCACACATATTTTAATACCTTTCATTTTCTTTGAGAATATCTGCCCGAATCTGATGCCGATGAAAAGGTGGGATTAGGATACAGAGAAATTGGACATGACTTCAAACTGATAATTTCTTGCCTTTAACATTTCGATCATTTGAAGTCATTTAGACATTGGGTTGACATACATAGTATTTAAAATAAGGCAGCACACATGCATCTTTTTTAAAAATGGCATTTCACTCACAAACTCCCATGGCTCGTAATAACTGGGCATGGTAGGAATAACGACCTATTTGCATTTTTAGTTTTAAGGGAGGCTGTACTTTGTGATGTGAGTTTAGTGAGTACTTCCAAATATCCCTGAGGGCCTAAAAAGCTTGTTATAATATTGCTGCAATTATAATGATAGAAAAATAATGACAGGTGATGGCTTTGTTTCTAGGGAATTACACTGGAATATGGAAAATTAGAGTATTTTCTAAGTTACAAATGAGCTTCAACCTTGTTTGTATATTTGGGATACAAAGTTTGACACATTTCCTCTCCCCAACAGGATTATGGCTCCTGGTTTACAATGGAAGGTGAGCTGACCTCCTATTTAAAATGTAAAACCAAGTGTCAAGCTGCCAAAAGTGTCTTTAACAGACTGGACAAGGGAGACGGTAATTGAAATTCAGAGCAAGCAATTAACTCCACGGTTCATCAAATCACGAAATCTGCCCACCTTTTTTTTTTTTTTTTTTAAAGATTTTTAAAAACAAAACCCATGATAATCAAAAGACTTCCTTCTTGTAAATTAAACATGTAAAACCACATCTGCTTCTTCAGGATAATTAATTCATTGACATTTAAATCAATTGATAAGAGCACCAGCCAGTGCCATTAGTTAATTAGTAACTTAAGAAAACATGCGTGGAGTGCTTAGCCGTCCCTGGTCATCAACCAAGCACAGGGACACAGTAAAAAAAAAACAAGATGCAGTCATGTGGTCTATGGTGGGATTCTAAGTTCGGGCTTATCCGGAAACGACTTCGGGTCAAGGCTGGACCTAGAGACGCTGGAATTACAGCGTCTCTAGGTCCAGCCTGTTCAGGCAAGTAAGCAAGCAAGGTGGAAAGGAATCCGATGACGGTGGACAGGAGGACATACACGAACACGTCACATCGCAATGACCAAACACATGCCTTTGAACCCCAGAGTGAGCACCAGCTTCTACTTGGAGGACTAGGCTGGTTGGGGGGTTGGGGGGGTGGGCGGTGACAGTGAGAAGCTTTATAAGTAGAAGGAAGTGAGAAATCGAGTGGCGGGTGACTGCAGCCCACTGCTCAGGGGGTCACTCCTGGATCCCCATCAAGTCAAAAACTAAAGTGGCTCCTCCCCCTCCCCCCCACCTGCCGTCTCTCCCCACCTCACCTGGAGCAGCGCCCCTTTCTGGCTTATTATCCAAGGGTTTGATGGAAGTGGCTTTAAAAATATGAAAACAAATGGAGGAGAATAATTAGCTAATTAAGCATGAAATCCTTTAGTATTTAGTAAATTGCGTGTATGTATACATATATGTAAATAGAACTGGAAATAAATATATATAAAAATAATAATTATACAAAACAGGAGAGAAAGTAAAAGTGAAATCATTTTGGCTCCCTGGGGGGGCTCTTTCCTGGGCTACTAGCCCTACCACTTACTACACGGGTATCATCAGCCAAATTATCTGTCATTTAAGCCTCGGTTTCTCTGCCAAGTGGGGGCAGTAGTGGCACCTGTGTCCCACTGGGGCTGAGGGAATGACGAGTCCGCACAGACAGCGTTTAGAAGACAGGCTGGCCCAGAGTTACCTCCCAGATGGTGTCACAGATTTTCCTTGTGCGGCCAGGGGCACCTGCTGAATTGTTAAAAGGTGGAGGGAAAAAGCAGCCTCAGGATCCTGCTTTCAGCTTTTAGCTAAGATTTTTCTGAGCCGAGAGGGACAGAGTAACTCCCGACAGCTGGGTAGGTAGAGTCAGCTCAACACCGTCTACATTTTACAGACTGAGTCCATTTGTAAAATGGTGAGAGTCTGTAAGTTGGCTGAGAGTGTGGGTTTCGCTCTGAGTCAGCAGAGATTGGACCAGAGCCCTGTGACAGGGCGCCACCTCCCCGTCACCCCTCACATGGCACGAGAGCCATACACGGGCAGGGTGGAAGGCGGTCCGAGATCAGCGCCTTGAAACAGTGCCCTGAGTCTGAGCTCCCACATACGGCACTGCCAAGTGCAACAACAGCCCAGGGTGCCCAAGTGTCTAGATCGCGAGGACGTCAGGTGCACCTTCAGCTGGTGACCCGTGGAGGCCTCGGAGTGGGACAAGACCAGACATGGGGGTTCTTTGAACTGCAGGCAGAAGGCGACAATCAGCAGAGGGTACCGGACATCATCAATGGCCCCTCCATCAAGTACAGGAAAGAGAAGCCGCTCGAAGCCAGAGCCCACAGCAGGGTCTCCCGAAGCCTCCCCGGACCACTCACTTCTGAGTGCAGAGGGACAAGAAAGGATTTCCCAGACATAGTAGGATCTGCACAGCTTTCCTCACTCAGCAGCCCCCCGGGGATAAGGAGGAATAAAGGCAAGAGGAGCCACAGACAAACAGCCATGAAAAGGGATTTAAGTTTTGTGGGCACTTTCCCCTCAAGAACCAGAATTAAATGGGGAGAGATGGTTTTGAACTGGGAAGAAAAAAAAAAAAGTTGCCTTGACTTTGTTGGTGCTACGTCATTTTTGGGTTCCCCCTCTCCCTGCCATGGGAGGGCTGCTCTTAGGAACCGGGTTCCAGAGCATTACAGAACATGAAAAGGAATGACTTTTGTTCAACCTTTTGGTTTGAACAGGACGCGATCTTACCACTTCACAAAACGTCAATGGTTAGCCATTACTAATGGGGCCACCCCGTCTCCCATCTCTAGAAGGTCCTCTCAGTTTTCGGGAATCCTAGTGTAGGGGCTCAGAGTGTTCACCACAATGTGTCACTCTAAAGGTAGTTTCGTCTGCAGAGGCTAACACCTAGTGTCCTTCCCAAAGCCAAACTATCTTTTTTTTTTTTTTTAAAGATTTTATTTATTTGACAGACAGAGATCACAAGTAGGCAGAGAGGCAGGCAGAGAGAGAGAGAGGAGGAAGCAGGCTCCCTGCAGAGCAGAGAACCCGATGTGGTCATGACCTGAGCTGAAGGCAGAGGCTTTAACCCACTGAGCTAACCCGGCGCCCGCCAAACTATCTTTGAGTGGGAACTTTGAGTTAGGTCCCCTTTCGATTCCTCGAGGGTGATCACTTCTCAGTGAGAGCTGACCGTGACTCAGGAACCATTTCCGATTTTTTGTTTTTGGACTCACTAGTCATTTATTATGAACACCCATCTTGTATCTGTCATTTCCCCTTGGGTGGGCTGGAGAGAGGGTCATCGAACCTTCCAAATTAGAAGGAACCTTAGAGAGACTCTAGTCTAGATTTATACATAAACTGAGTCCTAGGTCATCTACAGGACTTGCGGAGGCACCCAATAATGTTAGTGGTACACCTAAGCCTCTATGGCCTCCTGGTGCCCGCCCAGAGCCTTAAGACACACGCTTTGGGGCACACCCCCGGAGGTGGCCTGAAAATGCATGAGGGCAAACCTTCGGATCCACTGAGACCATTACTCTCTTGATAAACATCCGTCAGAGAGCAATTTCCCAAACACAGAGAGCGCATGTTGTTAGCTCCCACAGAAGAGGAATTCTGACCAGGGGGAGCCAGGGGCACCGAGTGCTTATTTTTTCAGAGGAAACAACCGCTAGTTACCAAGAACCGAGTGAAGAGTTTATCCATGTGGGGGCCTGATGAACAGGAGTGAAGGGAGTCTGATTTAGGTTTTGTTCACAAGAGGCGAAGTCGTCTGATGTACAGCTTCACCAAAAAAGTAAACTTCGCTGCAGAAGGAAAATACTTCCAGTGGAGAATTCCTAGGTTTTATTGGAGTTCAGTAAAAGTAGAAGCTATTGATGTAGGAGGTTAATGTCTGTCACAGTCTGGGTGTTTTGCAATGACTTCCTTCACAGCGTGTTCATTTTAAGAATAAAGAGGTCTTTATGGTTAGTGGAGGTTTAATGAGGATTACAATGGCCCCCCAGATGCTTACAACCCATTTAAATAACCCATAACCCCTGTGTTTATCATGAGAAGGAACATGCCAATTTAGGGTATTACAAACATTCCCCTGAAAAACTTCAGTTTCCACAGGCATTTTCAATAATTTTCCTCTACATTCTGCCATTTATAAATTGCGGAATGTATGTTACTATGGAAACGACCTCTGGTCTGTTACTCGAATGCATGAGAGAGAAGCTTTGGGGACGCACCCCCACTAGCAAGTTTCTTTCTTTACTGTTTCATTCCTCCGTACCCCCTTCTTCCGTCATACACGTTAGCGACGAGACATTAGAATAGGTATCATAAAGAAGACAAATAGGGAATTCAATAAAAGCACAAATGTTTTCTGCAAACCGAATCGGGAGAGCCTAAAGATAGAAAAGTAATGTCGACGCTGCTAATACTTGTTGACTACTTACAAGGGTTTGCTCCTGTGAAATTCAAACTTCAGTGGGCATGAGCGTGAGTCACCGAGCTAGACTCTACCCCTATGGCTCGGAGGCAGCAGATCTGGGGAGGGACCCCCATTTTGCTTTCTTAACAAGCCCCAGGGGAAGGGGCTACTGAGGGTCCAGACACCCTAAGGAGAACCTCTACTCTAAGCATCAAAGTATTTTTTTTTAATTGTGATAAATATTACATAAGATTTGCCCTTTTAACCATTTTCAAGCATAGGACATTCAGGATGTTCACAAGGTCGTGTAACTACCTGGTGACCGTTCCAGCTCCCAAACTCCTTCAACCCTAACTGAAACTGTTCCCACTAATAAATAACGTCCATTCCTTCCTTCATCCAGCCTGTGGCAACCGCCATTCCACGGTCTCTGGGAACTCAACTATTTTAGGTACCTCATAAAGTGACATCGTACAGTATTTGTCCTCTGGAGACTAGCTTGTTTCACTTAGCATAACGTGGTCAACCTGTACCCATGTTGTAGCCCAGGTGTCAGGGCTTCCTTCCTCTTTAAGGCTGAAGAATATGCCTTTGTTGTATCGACCACATTTTGTCGATCCGTCCATCTGTTGATGGATGCTGGTTTTGTTTCTACCTCTTGGCTACTGCAAATCATGCTGTGAACATGGGTTTATAAATATCTTTTCAAATACCTGCTTTCAATTCTTTTGGTCATATACCAAGAAGTATAATTACTGATTCTAAGCATTTTCCATGTATATGTAAACTTTACATAAGATAGGTAATCATCCCCACCTTAGAGTTGAGGAGACAGACACCCAGAATTCACCTTGTCTTCCTGAGGCCACACAGCTGGTAAGCACACCCTTGTTTCTGGCATGGGCCAGGCTGCTTCCTCTGTTCAGGTACTCAGGACACTTAATTTTATTCTCTACCTAAAGAAAGCACTTTATTTTCCTGGGAAGACTCCCCTCACTTATACAGACATTAATTTTTTTTTAACAATAAAAGTGGAAGTAATTACCTTTCAAAATTAATGGCTAGTATGAGATTAAATAATAATATGTATGTAAGAATTCTGGTAGAAGATAAAGCCAATTTAATTCTTTCCAGTTTGTTAATTTATGCATCTCTCCTTTAAATTATTTCCGGAATAAAGTAGGCTCAACTATTTCTAAATTCTGCCACATAGGGGCCAAAACTATTTTCAGTTGCCTAGCCTACACAGTTCAACTCTAAGCGGCAAAAAATGACAATCTGACAATAGAGTGAAACTGTCCTTCCAATGGTCAGACTAGCAAGACTGGCCCATGGTCATATATTCCATTCTTTGGATAATTAGGTCAACTGTCCACTGAGAAATTCCTTTAGTGGGATTTACAGGCAGTTAGGTTAAATTAATATGCCACAAGAATTAGAAGCCATGATCTGAATACTACAGGGAAAATCCAGCACCAGGTATAGGACGCAGGATAACAGAAGAACATGGCTGAGAAATTCACAGGGGGCCCAGATTAAAATGCTAGACTCTGTTTCTGGAAGGCACCTTCCTACGTGGACTGCTTACTCCCATGCCTCAAACTCAGAAAGGCTAGTATGCATGAAAGTGCACGTCAAATATGAGGGATGATGAAGATGGTGCTTTAAAATCATCTGAAGACTGGAGGGCATCATTAATGATGGACATTTTAAATATTTTAAAGGGGCACATTTATTCTCCCAGATTTGCAATCAGGAAGCGGTGGGTTTTAAGGCTGGGCATAGGCAAATAAGCATTTCCATTCTTCAAACCTTGTCTCAGATCAGACATACACATTGTATTTCCTGCCAATCTCAATGCTTCAAGAATACTGAAAGATTAAAAAAAAAAAGAAGAAGAATACTGAAAGATTATTAGAGCACTATTACACTGGTAACTGAAAGCCAACCTTTAGGTCAAAGAGACATGAGAGAAGATGAGACTGTATGAGAAAGGCACTTCCCCACTCCTTGGTCTCGTTCCTCAGGCAGCATGATTCTGGAACTCTAGAAGTCATGTAAGGAGAAAGATTTCTCTTACATAAACCACCGAAGGGTGGGCACTTCCTGAATGTGAAAAATCTGCAAATATTTCCCCATCTCTAGTTTCATAACCTGTAACCTAAATATTGCCTGCCCTTCCAGTTGCTCTGTAAATTACATAATTTTCTGTCATATTCGTGGCGCTCTCAATGAACAGTCATTTGTGGGAGATTCTACCCAGCTTCTCCCCGCCATCTTCCGGAAAATGGTCCTTTCCCCCCCTACAGTACCACCAACGTGGCCTTCCTAGTACTTTTAGTATAACATCAAAGATGGCTTTTGAACAGAACTGAAAATCTCAATTTCCACTAAATAAGGTTCTACTCCTAAGGTTCATCTCCTAAGGTTCTACTTGCACTTAAATATTTTTCTCTTTCCATTTCAACAGTTAGTGACAATTAATACAAAGGGAGAACAACAATTAAAGTTATAGGATGGCATTCTCTCACTTTTTTCAATGTATTATACCCACCCTGAGTCAAGCCTTCATTTTTCATGTTAATTTTCTTATACAAAGGACTTTAAACATATTTTTCTCATATTTAGATACAATGCTTAAGCATGAATAAATTCTGAATGGGCAGGAACCTCCCTGAAACTTTTTATAGTTTGAGGTACCTTTCTTATATCAACATTTGACTAGATCTTCCTTTTCATACCTAGAACATTCTTAATATCTGAGCTCAAATGGCTCTCTGATCAACAACACTGGTTCCACTAAGTAACTTTTTCAGTTCTCAAAGTACTTATGATTCTCCAGACATTTAATGTGAGATCCAAATATTATATATAAAGCTACCTCCTGTTGTAATATGTCTGCTGGAGAATCTATAATTATTTCTTGTTGAGATTTCTTTAAATATTTGGTTCTCTGAAGTCAAGATGGTACCCGCATGTTCAGTGTTCTCCTTCTCATCAGTCAAGATTCTTATTTGCATATGAGAAACACACACTGGATCATTTAAGCAGAAAAGAGCTTCATGGAAAGAAAACTGAATAGCTCACAGGCTTTCTTGGATCCAAAAAGACTTGGGGAACTTTTCAGGAACACCCCCCCAAACCTTACCAACAAAGCCTCCTGCATACCTGTTCAAACTTCACTGGCTCTACTTCTTTCTCTAATCAACGCTTCAAGAGTCAGTTCCATGAAGACTTTGATGGACTTTCTGTATGTGATAGCCGATAGTGCCTTGTCTTGAGCCTGCCTGCACAACTTATATTTTATCGTTTAAGAAGGAACTTCCCTAAGCCACCAGTGAAGACACCCTTAAGATCCTAAGGGTGCCGGGGGAGCCAATGCGTATGGAGTCACAGCGGAGCAGAGGATGGATCTATGTCAGTCCCTTTCATCAGCCAGGTATGCAGTTAGGACCTTCATTTCATTAAGGTTCTACACACGTATTCTGGAAGCATGTAAGCCTTATACCTCATCATGATACCTAATCAGTAACACATCTCTGCAACTGCTTTCCTTCCTACCATGTTTCAACTACTACTATGAACTCCTGCTCCCTGGGACCACATCCCCCAAAAACCTACCAGCTCCCAAGTCTGTTCCTTCAGACTTTTCTTTTGAGGAAAGCAATGATAAAAAAGCGTGATGTACTATGAATCTTATCATTCCACTTCTCTCTGGATTAGACTGTTAGTATATTCTTTTATTATTTTCTTTAAAAGTTACTCTATAGAACAAACAGGGTTGCTGGAGGGAGGTTGAGGATGGGTAGATGGGTGATGGGTATTAAGGAGGGTACTTGTTGTAACGAGCCCCGGGTGTTGTATGGAAGTGACAAGTCACTGAATTCTACTCCGGAAACCAATACTGCACAGTCTGTTAAAATTTTTGAAAAGAAAAAAGTTACTCTAGAGATTGCAGCATGCATTCTTGATTAATTAATGTCTAATTTAAATTATTACTTTTTGTGGGGCACCTGGGTGGCTCAGTGGGTTAAGCTTCTGCCTTCAGCTCAGGTCATGAGCCCAGGGTCCTGGGATTGAGCCCCACATCAGGCTCTCTACTCAGCGGGGAGCCTGCCTCCCCCTCGCTCTCTCTATGCTGCTCTGCCTACTTGTGATCTCTTTCTCTGTGTCAAAGAAATAAATAAAATCTTAAAAAAAATAGTACTTTTTGTCACATCCTGGTCAGTTACGTGGACCTTTCTCTGACATGCGGACTATTGGTGTTGGATATATCAACTTCAAATTCCACAAGAATCATGATGTGTTGTTCTGTACAACAGATAATGACTTTTCAAGGAAAGGACTATGAAGGAGGAAACACTGCTATACAAGTTGAATTGCTTTCATAGCCCAGTTGATGTTCCTCGTGTGTTAAAGCGATGGCAGAAAATAAGTCGCTAAGCCATGAGTTTAGCAAACTCATCAGGGATTCATTCCTTACCGGAAATACTATTTCTTAAGCTGCTGGTAGGTGCTGAGCACTCATGCTGTTCCTTGTATCTGTGTGTGTGTTTATGTGTATTTCTTTTTTAATTTTATTGTGGCAAAATCCACAAAAAATGTACAATTTTTAAGTGTACGGTACTATGGTATTAAACACATTTTTTATATGATAAAGCCATCATGACATCCATCTCCACGAATTTTACCCTTTTGTAAAACTGAAACTGTATATCCAAAATGGCATGCTTTTACTCACACAATTATCTGCTCAGTTTTACTCTCTGACCTGCCTTTAATATTATTTTCTTTCTGTATGAGAACACACATCAGTGTTATTTTTTAATGAAGGTCTGTGGTGACAGCTGCTCTCACATTTCATTTGTTGAAAAATATTTTGCCTCCATTTTCCAAAGGATTATTTTTATTGGGTATAGAACTCTACATTGTCTGTTACTTTCTTCTAGCACTGTTTAGAAATAATGAATAATAATTGTATTTTGGCTTCCACTCTTTCATGTGGAGAGGTCAACTGTCCTTATTCTTCCTGTTAGGAAGGTAATACAAAGTTTTTCTTCTGGATGATGTTTAAGATTTTTCCATGGGTCTTTGGCTTTCAGCAGTGTTTAGGTGTAGCCTTCTAGGAAGCATCCTGTTTGAAGTCTGTGATACTTCTTAAGTTGGTGAATTAATGACTTCCATGAATTTTGGGAAATTGTCTGCTTCTGCCCCTTTTTCCTCCCTCTTTTCTGCAACTACAGTTCACCTAATGTCTGAATTTTACCCAGGGAAAACATCTTTTAAATTCTTTTTAGTATTTGTCCTGCTTTTTCCACTCTCCATTTCACCCTTGATATTCTGTTCTCACCTACCTACCAAACCATCCCAAACTACATCTAAACTGTGACTGCATCCACCCATTTGGCAACTATTCAGTTTTGCATGGTCTTGTTGCTAGAACTTTCACTTTGCCCTTCGTTAGAGTTTCCAGTTCTCTGCCAATTCTATCCCATCTTTTAATGCTTTAGGAATAGTTTCTTTACCATGATTTCAAGGCACATGGCTGGTATGTTCATTGCTTTTCTTTTGCATCTATTTTTATTATATGATTTTTCTTTGGTTCTTAGTCTTTTCTTCTTTTAAGCCAAGTCATATTGTATTGACCCTTGTGTATTTATATAAAAATCTAGAGTAAGAATTTGCTTCTGCTTCAGGCATGCAGCTGGATCGGAGAATATCATCTAAATCTAATCTGGGAATTGAGTAGGTTTTAAATGAGATGTTTTGGTATTAGTGATTGCTGGTTTCTGGATCACTATAATCTTGTGTGGTATTTTCAGGGACCCAAAAAAGCCCCTATTGATTTAAAAGGGTCCCTTTTCATGGGGTGAATATAAACACCATCTTCTTTTTTCTCCCAATCCCATGGGACTATTGAAATTTTATTCTTCACAGTCTCCTAGCAACTGCTTTTAGCATTCTCACTGCCTTTGAGTGGAGAATGAAGCCAACTACCAGATGCCCATTTCTTTGGCTTTTTTCTTTTCCTAGGATCCTAGCCCCCCAAATACCTAGTGCCTTAAATGTAGCTTTCAGGTGTCTTTGAACAGTTTTGCTGGGTTTTGTCCACTAGTTCTCAGGGCAAAAGCTGGTCCATCACTAACTAAGTTGCTACTATTGTAAACTGAGATTACAAAAGCTAGAAAAGATGGGCTAGATAGAGCATTTACATACACACTACTTTATTAAGAGAAAAGCTCAGTGGCTGGTCTTGCCAGTTTCCCTAAAGCTAACTCCCTCTCCCCAGACAGTACACCAGCCTACAGAGGCAATCTCATCTGAGTGTTCTGGCTAAAATGCCCCTTGGATATGATTCACAGGTCAACGAGATGATAATCACTTCCATTTTCACAAGTTTTGCTGTGACAAACTTTCATAATTGTTTGCTGACAATTAAAGCACTATTTTTTTTTTTTTTAGGTAAAATAATTTTTCTTCCCAATACTAGGGAAAATGTGGATAGTGAAGACAGTAAAAATTTACAGTAAGAATCAGCAAAGCTGCAGACAACAAATTATGAGAATGCTGAAAGATATTAAAAATGAAGAAATACAGCAACAGTAATATTTTCATGAAGTATATTAATTTCCCTTTGGGCAGAAATAGTGTTGTTGCATAGCACCAAGGGCATGCTAACCCCAACAGAGAAATACAAAGGCAAAACAAAAGCAAAACTACGCTAGTGTAAAATAAATGTTAAATTCTGGTTGCAGTTATGATTGCCAATCAATGGGGGCAAAAATCAACATGTTAGTATCAATATGTTAAAACTGTGTTAGTGGGAAGGATATGGTATCCCTGCACTCACACACTCCTCCATCTGGACATATCTCTTCCAGACTTTTCCAGGCAGATGCATAAGGGAAGGCGGGAAAAGCACGAGAGTAGGATGGCATAATTCAAGGCATCAGAAGGACTAATGGTATTATCAATCTTGTATTGCATCTAGAAGCCAAGTCATGTGCCAATTATTTTATATCATAATAAAAATTATCCCATTATACAGGCAGTAGCAATGTCCAATGTGCTCTGTTCAGAAACTTCAGATTATAAGCAGTTTTCACTTTGGAGAAGCTGAGCAAGTGATGAATTATGGATGGAGAAATAGGATAAATAGCAAATGTTATTTATATAAAAAGGTTCTCTAAGCTTTTGGTTTGGTTTGACTGGTAAGCTAGTAATAACTTTATTAAGGGAATTTGGAGGGATTCTCAAGTAATGACTTCACATTGCTAGATATGAAGAAACAGAACATTAACTGTAAGAAAGTCCAGCCAAAATACAACCATTATTTAGACTTGCAGTCCAATGGATGAGTCTTGACTCTTTATAAAGTCCATCTAAACGTACTAAAACAGCACACTCATATTTGTGTCTAACTTCTGTGTTCAACATTGTATCTGTGAAATTTGTCCATGGTTCTTCCTTATAGTATAATTTCTATTTTTATGTATTATTTTGTTGCATGGATATACCATAAATTATTTATCCATTCTATACCTGGTGAGTATTTGGGTCTGAATATAGTAAACAACACTGCCATGGATATGACCGTACATCTTTAATGGACATATTCTATGCATTTCTGTTGATCAAGCCTGATAGTCGAGTTACTAGATCATGGAAAATCCACAAATTTGTATTTAGTATTCCAGACAAAAGACCCATCCGCAGGGCTGGTAACCATTCTACCTTCTACCAACAGAATAGGAGTCATGTTCTTTCACACCCTCTCCATCACGAGCCTTTCAATTTTATCACTCTGGCCGTCACAGAATTTGCATTTTTGAATGATGATATAGAGTATCTTATAAACTAATGCCTTATTGGTTGTTTTCATTTGTGAAGTGTAATTTGGTAAAGTTGTTGATCTATTCTCTACGAGTTCTTTCTTATATAATGCAAATAGCTTTCCCCACTTCCTGGCCTGCTTTTCTAGTCTCTTCTCTGTGTCTTTGGGTGACCCCAAATTCTTAATGCTTAAGAAATTCTGTCCAGGGACGCCTGGGTGGCTCAGTTGGTTAAGCAGCTGCCTTCGGCTCAGGTCATGATCCCAGCGTCCTGGGATCGAGTCCCACATCGGGCTCCTTGCTCAGCAGGGAGCCTGCTTCTCCCTCTGCCTCTGCCTGCCATTCTGTCTGCCTGTGCTCGCTCTCCCCCCCCCTCTCTGATAAATAAATAAAAATCATAAAAAAAAAAAGAAATTCTGTCCAGATTTTCCTATATGGCTACTTTTTAAAAAACTATGTATGGTAAAGGTATAAAACATAACGCTTTGTCATACACATACATTGTGAAATGATTACATTCAAGTTAATTAACATATCTCACAGAGTGACCATGATTTTGTGTGATGAGAGCACTTGAAATCTACTCTTTTAGAAAATTTCCAGTATTCAATACACTTAACTATGGTCATCACGTTATGCATTAGATCTCTACATTCTGTATAACTGTGGGCTTGTACCCTTGGACCAAAATCTGCCCCCCTCTCTCCAATTTCCCCACCTCTCCACCCCTTCACCTTAGTGGTGAAGGTAATAACCACTCAACCCTCCACTTCTATGTGTTTGGGATTTACAGTAGCCAAGATTTGGAAATAATCTAAATGTCTGTTAAGAGATGAATAGATACAGAAATCATGATACACACACACATACACACACACACACACACACACAGGGGAATATCACTGAACCTTAATAAAAGCAGATCCTGCCATGTGCACCAACATGGATGAATTGAGAAACACTACAATGATTGCTTTTGGCATCACTTTAAGAGAACTTAGCCTACTCTGAAACCATGCAGGAATTTTATATGGACTCCAGCTCTCTATGGGGATCCTCTCACTCACCATCTCTCCTCTTGGTAAAAATCACAATTTTAAACTTCCTTATGTACTTCAAAATAGGGATGATCATTGGTTCTGTTTCTAACGTTGTTATCTTCTTGGACCTATTGTTGACCTCTTCATTTTTTTTTAATTAAATGCCATCCATTTTTGCATAAAAATATTTATGGGCTGATGGTATATTCCTCTAGGGAACTAAGTTATAAATTCTTGCATGTAGCTGATTATGGCATCCCCCTATCCAAGCAGGGCTTGGACAGATTCAAGGGTGGGTTTAGGTTTTTATAAGGCCTGGTCTATCTGCTGGCTGCTTTTCCTACAGGTTGTTTATCAGCACCCGTCCCTTCTTAGGGGACCTAGTTTCTAGTTTTTTCAATTTCTTGTTCTGTGAATCTGCAAACATTTTTGAGTATCTTGTTAGAAACATTTAGGAGCTAAACTCTGCTTTGCCTTTTGCTCTATGATCCCTTTTCACTGACAAACAGCTTTAAGATGAAGATGAGAGCACAGATTTCCTTTGCTTCTCTTCCCTTCACTGCAGAAGTCAGCCCTTCCAGTCCTGGAAGCCATGAAAGATCAGATTCCCAGTGTTTGGCTCTCACACCTGTAAGTCTGTCACCAATGCTGCTCAGCTGTTACGTTCTGCTCAGCTCTCTACCTCTTGCCCCATGCTGTTGCACAATCTGCAAATGCCTTGACTAAAAAAATGCCATGGAGACCGTTTGGCTTCCCTTCAATGTGTTATCCTTCTCTCCAGGTTCCTGGCTCCCCCAGTTCTAACTGCCTTGAAAGCTCTCTGGTACCTTTGAGAATGTATTCTCATTGAATTTACCTTCTCTTGTGTTCTTGGCTTTGGGTTTAGTCAGCTGCACACTAATCCATCATGGCCAGAAGCAGAAATCTTCAATTACCACAGTCTCGAGTCCAAAACTAAAGCCCTGAAAGAAAATGATAGAACAAAATGACCATCAATGTAAGATATTTGAGTAAATATATGACCATATTTCAAAGGAGATTATCTGATTGGATCATTTAAAGGACCCACGGAATTACATTCATTTGGCCCCCTCAAGATTCCAACACATAAGATGTAATTCAGAAAATAGTAGTATACGTTTAATCCACTTGAATGTATAATAAGTTTATTTCACTTAAAATAAAAGCTAAGAAATAGCATATTCTTGCCACAGAAAGCACTTCCATGATGAGCTCTAGCAGTAGCTGGTATTTTATTGTACACAGCACTTTAATCTACATTTTCATTAAATACACAAAAGGATTACTGCTATTTTTATTTTTGAAATGAGGGAACAGGCAGAAGGAGACAAGAAACTTGTTCAATGCTCCTCTGTAGCAATGAAAGAAGCCAAAATTCCAACTGCAGTCTATTTGATTCCAAGGCCCAGAGGTATACCTGTTGTACATTCTGTTCAGGAGATCTACTCAGAATTATATTTGGAGAACAAAATATTGAGCATGAACACAAATATAAATATGGAACACTCATATGAAGCTACCTGCGAAAACAAATTCTAGCATGCCTAATGTCGTGTGTACCCGCAAAAAGGACAAATGAAACAGAGGCTTTCACCTCTACTCATCAGAGTCACCTAATCTGTTATGATCCTTTAATAGTTTGAGGTTCCCACTGGGAGAGACATTTCTGATTACATAAGCTTCACCAGGAGCTGCAGCTGTCCCTGCATCCGTGCTTGTTAGTTCAATAACGTGGAAGTGGATATGAAGGCTGTGGGGGCCCCCGGTGATGATAATATTGTTGGATTTTAAGATGTTATTAACAATTTGCAATACAAATGAGTTGTCTGCAGGAGGGGGGATCACACTGTGATCATACCTAATCAATGTGAGAATTAAAAACAAGCTAACATGTGGGGAGGCACAGATGTGGATATTAGGAGCTAAGCTTTAGTCTGCTATTAGCCTGACCGTCATCGGACTCAAGGTCAGGACAGATGTGCTCAGGTTTACTTTAGTATTCTTTTCTGTTATTTTCAATGAACGTGGACAGGGCTAGAAAATCTTCTAACATGAACGTGGATAAAGAGTTCTCTCTTGCTTCCATGCTGAACAGAGACTCGTGGGACTACTGATCGGAAGTCACACAGACTGAGAGGAGACATAAATGAAATCAGCGTTCGTGTAGTGCATTCATGACCAGAAAACATTTTGGGGGGTACTTCTCTTTAATTTAATGCAAGAGGTTGTAATCTCTTTAATTTCTTCACTTCAACTCTTCCGGTGTGTTAACTCTTAAAGCATTCAATGTACCCCCACCCCAGTATCTAGTAGCCAGTAAAACTTTTGTATTCAACAGGAGTTGGGCATTTTTGAACACATAGGAAGACTGAAGGAATATATAGACTTAAAAACATATAAAATTCTATCTCTTGGAAATACGGTCTCTGGTGTAAAAAGAATGCTGCATTTTGTTGAATCTGTCACTCTTTTTGCCTTGAAGTGATGGTTTTCTGTTTCACTTGCAGTGAAACATTTTTGATGGGTCTTAAAATTATATTTTCACTTCACTTCATACATATACTAAGATTTAATTTTCTTTGTTGTGGCAACAAGTTTTAAAGGTGATTGAGGAAGGATTCATTGAAAGCAATTACAAATAAGCTGAAGAATAAGCAACAGGTCCACAGGATGATTCTGTAGCTGTTTATCCTTCAGAATTTAAACAAATCTTTGTGTTTCCACATAAAAACTTTTTTTTTCCCAGAATACCACCTTAGCGATATTTTGTCCTCCTTAGTGGATCGTATCAGGAGGCACCTGCTGTCCCATTATCCTAGTAACAGTGATACTAATTTTGATCATTTGGTCAAGGTGGTGTCCATCAGATCTTCTCCAGTGAAAAAGTATTTTGCTCTTTTTGTTATTAATACCGCTGGTGAGCAAGTTTTGAAACTAAGTGTCCTGTCAAAACTATGACCAGTGTCGCATAAGTTAGTTTCACACTAGTTTCAAAATTAAGGTTTTCCTATAGTCCTTCTCTGTTTGCAGAAATGCTGTTCTACTCAAAGAAACCTTTCTCTCTCTCCATGTTTGTCTCTTTGTGGATGTTGTTTAATACACAGAAGAACCATTTTGTAGAAAGGGACTAATATTATTCTGACATATATTAAAAATATGAGCCACAAACACCCATTAGATTTGATGCCAGTTTCTGGGGAAATTTGGTCCAAGAATCTGTGCTAAGCACACTGTACTTGAATACTATTGGCACGAAATCCTTTCTGTTTCTTGGTACGTGTTTGGTTGGCACATGGAAGGAGTTTTCAGTGAAACATTTGTGTGGCCTGGAGAGAATGTGCCAGAAACACGGAGTGGCAGAGGACTCCTAATCTGAAACCCCTTGTTCAGAATCATGTCTGAGTCCTGTGTGGCTCCTGAAAGAAGAGGTGATGCCTTGCTTTTCCCACAGCCAATGAGCCAACATGTCTCTCTTTCCAGTTTTGACGAGTTGCTTCCGGATATTAAGTAGGCATTTGCAAACATAAATATATATGTTAATTAAATGTATTCAAAAGTCCTTTATTTTTTAGATGATTTGACTTACAGGGCTTGGTAAAACTTTGCCTTATCAAAGTCTTTTGATTGTGACATCTTATTATATTAGATATAACTAATAGTTCATCCACTTGTATTTTACATGGTTTTACTTGTCCTCAAACTCTAGGTGTATCTAGAACTTCTGGCATCAAATCTTTTTTTCCTTAAGAGTTTATTTACTTGAGAGCAAAAGAGAGAACACAGAGGGAGAGGGAGAAGCGGACTCCCTGATGAGCAGGGAACCCCTTGCCGGGCTCAATCCCAGACCCTGAGATCATGACCTGAGCTGAAGGCAGATCCCTAACTGATTGAGCCACCCAGGTATTCCGTGGCATCAAATCTTAACTTTCTGAATGATGTCTTCAATTTTGTTTATAAAAAATATTTTCATAGATCATTAAAGGAGAATGAGTCCTGGGAACAATGCACTAGCTAAAAAGTAAGATCACCTACAAATACAAAAGTCTATTATTTTAATTTTTTTAACAAACACATCCCAATTGAATTCTGTTTGATTCTATCAACAAGGGTAAAGGAGACATTTTCTGAAATCAGCAGGGAAGAGTTTTAGATGGTTGTTTGTTTTGTTTGTTTTTGGGTTCCTTTGGAATTTCTCTCCCCCTGTGGTCTGCAAACTATGCCACATAAGCCTCATCCTTCTTTAGCCTTGAAAACTTCAACAGCAGCATATGAAATGCATGTAGTTAAAACACAGCGATTCAGCGTAGGAGCCAACGGAATGGCAGGGCAAGAAGTGAAGCAAATCCAGTTCAGAGAGAGCTACGGAGACATTGATGGCTTGTGTTATGAGCACAGACCGCCTCTACCCCCTGCCAACCCTTCGCTGACCACCCCGTGTTGATGGGATGTTTCAAGTGAATCCTTATCCAAGTCAAAGACGGTCATGAGAAAATGAAAAGACCAAGATTATATGGCAACTTGTTTTGATGTTTTTCTTTTCAAGCTACGCTCATATATTAAATTCCTTACAGAACACGGGACAATAAGAAGGAGAGGAAAAGGTCTCATTGTGGAGGTGTGCCATCTGTGCATTCTGTCCCTTAGGTGATTATCTGGCCTGGACAGATTTCTTAAGTGATAGGAACTACCACTTCATCAAGGAACATTCATTAGAGCAATGACTGAAAAAGTTGACAGACTGTTTGCCACAAGCCCGTTTCACTCTGAAGAAATTCAGCCCCATATTCTACTGTGTGTAAATGCCGTCCTCATAGACACTCATGTGTCCGTCATCTACTGGCAGGGACATCCTCTATGGAACCCCAAGATACAAAAGTCTGTCCTTTACAACTGCTCAATGCCAAGTAAAAATAAAAAATAAAGTTTTGTGAGTTTCCAAATCATCTCCCAAAATAGTGATTGCTAGAGAGCATTGATTCCATGGTAATTTCCTGATGCTACAGAACTATAGTGAAACACCATTTGGTATTGACCATTTTAGTACATAGCAGGCTCTGGCTCTGTGAGAAATTTCAGTTAGTGTCTATTTTGCAAGTAAAGACTTTGAGGTCCAAAATAAAGGCTAGTTAAGGTACCCAAGATCCTTCGGGAATTCAAAATTTGCATATATTTAACACCCGAGGTAACTAACACAATATGTTAAATTAATCAACCTGTGTTTCTTCATTTTCCTTAGAATTAACTTACGTAGTTAAAATGTCAGCATCTAGTTATTTTTTAGTGGTATACAGTCTGGAAAACAGAAACAAACATTTGTTTACAACTTCAGAGTCCAGTAATATGTGACAGTGGACAAAAATATCACTTCTCCTGGCAAAGAAACAGCCTAGAACTTGTATAAAGATCGGTCAAACTGTGGAAGCAGCTGTGGCTCTCCCATGTTTAGCCTCCAAGCCTTTTTCCCTTTAATATGCATGTTAATTATCTGAGAGAGCAAGGGAGTGAGCATGGGTTGGGGAGGGTCAGAGGCAAGGGGAGAAGCAGGCTCCCTGCTGGGCAGGGAGCTTGACACTGAACTTGATCCCAGGACCCCAAGATCAGGACCTGAGCTGAAGGCAGACACTTAACCGACTGAGCCTCCCAGGCGCCCAGTCTCCTTGGGTGTCAACAAATCCTGCTCCAGACTACACTGTGGGGAAGAATTTTTTTTGTCTTTATTCTTTTTTTTTTTAGTACATTATTCTTTAAAGTTCATTTATGTTAAGGACTATGCAGTGCACATTATTTTAGTTTCTTTTTTTCTTTTCTTTTTTTTTTTTTAAGTGTCCCTGGTGATTTTGCTAAGGTATGTACAGGAGTAAATACATGTTTAAAAAAAAGAAAGAAAGAAAAAGAAAAAAAGAAAGACAAGTAAGTATAGCAAAGCATACAAATGTAAATAGAAAGTAAACAAGTACTTCTCAAGCAAAGGCACAAAACATTTATTTTTTGCTCCTCTGTTACACAAATTTGATTTCTTTTCTTCATAAGAGAATAATGTTTGGGGTGTAAACATATTTGAGAATTTGCCTGCAGATGTATAACGTGTTTGTGAGTTTCTCACAAGTTTCTGTTTCATTTTATGAAACTGCTACATGTCTCTTTTTTTTTTTTTAAGATTTTATTTATTTAGACAGAGAGAAAGAGAGCACATAAACGGGCAGGAGGGACGGAGGGAGGGGAAGCAGAGGGCCTGAGGGAGAGGGAGAAGCAGATTCCCCAATGAGTGGGGAGCCCAAAGTGGAATTCAACCTCTAGGACCCTGATATCATGACCAGAGCCACAGGTTGATGCTTAACTGACTAGGCCATCCAGGTGCCCCTAGGCTTGTCTTTTCTTTTCTTTCTTTCTTTTTTTTGTAATTTATTTTTTATTTATTTTCAGCATAACGGTATTCATTGTTTTTGTACCACACTCAGTGCTCCATGCAATCTGTGCCCTCTATAATACCCACCACCTGGTACCCCAACCTCCCCCCCTTCAAAACCCTCAGATTGTTTTTCAGAGTCCATAGTCTCTCATGGTTCACCTCCCCTTCCAATTTCCCCCAACTCCCTCCTCCTAACTCCCCATGTCTTTTCTTAATGAAGAACTTCCTCTGGGTTTTTTGTTTGTTTTTGTTTTTGTTTTTGTTTTTAACTTCTTTTCCTAAGATTTTTTGCCAATTAAGAAACTGGAGGGCGCCTGGGTGGCTCAGCCATTAAGCGTCTGCCTTCAGCTCAGGTCATGATCCCAGGGTCCTGGGATCGATCCCCATAATGGGCTCCCTGCTCAGCCAGAAGCCAGCTTCTCCCTCTCCTACTCCCCCTGCTTGTTTTCCCTCTCTTGCTATATTTCTCATAGTCAAATAAATTAAAAAATCTTAAAAAAAAAAAGAAAAAAGAAATTGGACTCTTTCATTTAAATTATGGAGGTGGGGGAACCATGGGCAAACAGAAAAATGTCTTTCAAAGACAGCAACAGTGGGAGAATAGTAGAGAAGATTATTGGTGAAATTTTCTTTTAAGACAAATACTACTTTCTGAAAATGTAGAATTCATTTTATTTCACGAATAAGGAAACTGAGATCCTAGAGTATCTGGGTGAAATTCGAAAGGTGTCAAAGCACAGTAATGTGATACAGTGAATGACAATCAGAAGTTCTCTGGATTTGAACTTCCTCCTCTTTAAAAATGAAGAAAGAGGGGTGCCTGGGTGGCTCAGTTGGTTAAAGCCTCTGCCTTCAGCTCTGGTCATGATCCCAGAGTCCTGGGATCGAGCCCCACATCGGGCTCTCTGCTCAGGGGGTTGCCTGCTTCCTCCTCTCTCTCTGCCTGCCTCTCTGCCTACTTGTGATCTCTGTCTGTCAAATAAATTAAAAAAAAAATGAAGAAAGAAAGGTGTATATCATCTGCTGATGTCTATTCCAGATCCATCACATAGCTGAGAATCACAGAGTTAACATTTATATTCCATCAATGACTTTATAACATGACAAAACACTTTTGGATACTTCCATTGCCAGACCTGCCCTTAGTCCTTTCTGGACCTTATCATTTGTCCATAGTCCCTCGAAGAGGTATTCCTGTTTTGTTTTTTTTTGTTTTTTTTGTTTTTTCTTGTGATTCCACTTTCCTCTCCCCTCCCCACCATCCTTGGTCATATACCTGATCCCGCAGGGATGGGCACCTGATCAAAGATAGCCAACCCTGTTCCCTTTGTTCTGTGAACTTGCTTGGGGGTAACCAAGCAAAACCACGTACAAAGCAGCAAAGAGTAGAACAGATGCAGAGAAAATGGAGGTAAGAGACCACAAGGCTCTGGACATACTGAGCAAGAAGCAGAGCTTCCCATATCTCAACACAGACCCTGTTTCCAGGAACAGACCACTCAAGGCCAGGAAATACTCCTTACTCTGTCCCTAGATTCCAAACGGTGCTCCTTACCAAAAAAATTTTATTCACTGCATAGAACTTGGGTAGAATTGGGGTTCTCCTTTTACTAGAAGGAAATCTTCTAAAACCTTCTGAAAAACCTTCAAAAAAGTATTTCATTGGTGAATTCTGTAATTCAGTGAATAAAAAATCTATGTTTTGATTTTTTTGTAAAATAAATGAAATCCCAGAATCCCTTACTTATCCATTCATTTAACACATCTTGATAAAAAGAGGAATACATCATATATTCTAGGCACTTTTCAAGGGTCTGTGGTCTGTGGGTCAACAAAATGGACAAATATCTTTGTCCTCATGAACCTTGCACTTCAGTGGGGAAGACAGGTGATAAAAAAGAAGACTATGAAGGATTAAGAAGTGATAGATGTTAATGATGTCTTCTAGAGAGGAGAATTTTAAAAAGGCAGAAAAAGTCAGGGGGGAGTTATGATATTCTATGAAGTATCCAGAGATTTATGTGACAAAATGACACCTGAAGAAGATGAGGGGGTAAACAGAGAGGAGAGCTGAGGGCAAAAATTACCATGGAAAGGAAAGAAGTAAAAAGGATTTCAGGTGGGCAAAAGAGTGAGGGGAGATTTGGGTTTCCAGTTCCTGCAGGTAAGGACCTTGAAAGCCACCACTCCACCCCAATAAGTAAAAGCGGAACAGAGTGATAAATCAACAACTGTTCTTGGATCCCTAAGAGAGGTGAGGATACAGGGCAAACCACTGCCTTTAAAGACCAGAGAGCTAGACCAGCAAACAACAGAGTCACAGTGTCTTCCCAAGCAGAGACTTGTAAACCACCATGGGGACCTGTGATAGGGCCGATCTGTGATTATTCAGTTGCTGGGGGCTCCCTGTGGAAAAGTCAGAGACAAAAACTCTGGTCGGGGGGCAGTTCGGTCATAAAAGCACACCCATAATATTGTGAGATTTATCTCCAGAAGCTCAACCAGATGCCCACAGTGATTATCAGGAAAAAATCTCTTCCTGTTTCCATCAGAGGGAAGGGGAGAGGAATCATTTAAAAATACATCCAAGAACTCTGTTCTTAACAAGGCCCGTCTTTAGGAGAAACTTCTTACCCAGAAGCTAACCTGATGAGGTATATTCTCAGAGCATCACTGACCAGTGAAAGGGAAATACCCAATGGCAGCTCACTCTAGCCCTCCAGTCCCACCAGAGTGGAAAGTAACAGACCAATCTTGGTGAAGTCCACAGACACAGACACACTCAAAGACTCGAACCCATCACAGGATACAGGATACTTCTCCTTCCCCCATAGCTCTTGGCTACATTACCAAAGGTCTATCTACAGCAGTTCCTTTTACCCTGTACACCATGTCAGGCTAGCAAGAAAAAAATCACAACGCACACCAAAAGGCAAAAACAAAAAAACAAAACCCCACAATTTGAAGACACAGAGCTAGCACAAGGACTGGATGTGCTAAGGATGATGGGATGACCATACAGGGAATTTAAAACAACTTCAAGGGGTGCCTGGGTGGCTCAGTGGGTTAAAGCCTCTGCCTTCAGCTTTGGTCATGATCCCAGGGTCCTGGGATCGAGCCCCAGGTCAGGCTCCTCTCTGTCTGCCTCTGTCTACTTGTGATCTCTGTCCGTCAAATAAATAAAATCTTTAAAAAAAAAAAACAAACTTCAATATATATGCTAAGGACTCAGAGTAGGTAAAGCTGACAACACATGTAAGAACAGAGAGACAGTGCAAGCAGAGAGATGGAAACTCTAAGAACGAACCAAAAGGAAATGCAAGATATAAAAAATACTATATTTTTATATAAAAATATATATCTATATATAAATATATATTTATATATAAATTATATAATAAATTTATGATAAATTATAAATTATATATTTTATATAAAATATATATTTATATAATATAAATTTCATATAAATATAAATTTTATATTATATAAATATATGTGTGTTTATATATATTTTATATAATATAAAATAATATAAAAATATATGTTTTTTATATAAAAAATATAGTATTTTTTAGATCTTGCGTTTCCTTTATATATATATTTATATTTATATATATATATTTATATTTATATATTTTATATATATATATTTATATTTATATATATAAATGTTTATATATATATATATAAATATATATATATATATATATAACAGAAATGGAGAAGGCCTTTGATTGGTCTTACAGTAGACTGCACACAGCAGAGGAAAGAAGCTCTGAGCTTACGGACATCTCAGTAGAATCTTCCAGAACTGAAAACTGGAGAGAATAAAAGGCTGGAAAACTCAAAAGCAAAGAGAAAGACTGGAGAAAACACACACACACACACACACACACACACAAACTACAGACTGTGGGGCAATTACAAAGACACTCACATTACCCATGCATTGGTGCCATATTTTGAAAATGGAATTGGATTAGTTGTAGACCCATGTTGTGAACTCTAGGAACACCACTGAAAAAGCTATTTTTAAAAAAGGTATAACTGATGTACTAAGAAAGGAGAGAAAATGGAATCAGATAAAATGCTCAGTTAAAACCACAAAAGGCAGGAAGAGAATGGAAGACACAACAGGAAGAACAAGGTCAACAAGCAGAAAACACCAATGACCATGGTAGGTAATCATACAACGACATCAGTAACCACTAGATCATTATCAAGAACCCATTGAACGTCAATGGTCTGATGAGACCCATGAGAAGACAGAGGTTTTTCTGAATAGATAAAAAAAAACCCAGGACCCAACTATATCTCTCAGAAGCCCTCTTTAAATATAAAAACACATATAGGTTTAAAGCAAATAGATGGGGGAAATATGCCATGCTAAATAAACCAGGGAGATGACAAGGTAGCAGGGTGAAGTGTGTTTGAGCAGGGTCGGTAAAACAGAGATCCCAGAGGTAGCAAGTAGCCAGATTGTGTACAACTTTTTCCCCCCCAATTCTCTTAATTAAAAAAGAAACAACTTTATTGGCCACAAGGGACGGGAGACTGTGCACAGATGGGGATCACCACCTGCTGCTGAATCATAAGAGGCTCAGATAGGATATATGTGTTGCTTCTTGTGTGCTTTGGAGGAAGCAGAGAAAAGGGGAAGCCATAAATTTAATTCCTGGTTATGCCATTTACATCAGGTGATAATGGGTTAATTACTTCACTGTATAGGCTTCAGTTTCCTCATTAAAATTAACGACAGGGAATTTCATGAATTACCTTAACTTTCAATACAAAAGTTCATGACTCTATGGCTCATATCAGCGTTCATTACCAGGGATCTATGGGCTATTAGTCAGGGCTCATTTGGTTACAGAACAAAACAAAAACTCATTTTGAAACTAGCTCATGATAAAACACAACCGTCCTGAAGAGAGGACATGAGACTCATACCCAACGGGAGCCTCAACCAGGACAAGTGAAAGAGAACAAGGGCAGAACTCAATGTTCAGGACCCCCCGGGACCCCCATCTCTATCCGCAGGCTGCTGACTGCTCTCCTCCTTGCCTGTCCCAAGAGATGGGAGGCTCTGTCTCCAGCAGCCCCAGGAGCACACTCCCCCTCTTCGGAAAGAGCCTCAGTTCTAATTAGGAAAACCCCAGGGCTACAACATCTGGTCCCTTCTCTGGCCCATCTCTGTGCAAACCACATCCTTGAGAGTGAGGAGAAGAGGGAAAGCCCTTCCCTAAAGTGCAGAAGAGGGACAGTGTCCCCATCAGAGGGGAGTCCCGCGGGTATCCAAGCAGACACAGGACCAGTAGATGGTTGTCAATCATCCATCACTGACTTTAAAATGTTTCGTGTATACGTTCCACCTGAAGGAGACATTTTCCATTTTTACATGAATTAAGATTAAAGGTCTCCAGGGTATTGTTAAACTTTTTTTTTTGTTTGTTTGTTTGACTGCCTAAGATGGAGAAGAAAAGAGGGGGAGGAGGGAGTGTCTGTCCCAACTCACAAAATGAAACCTGGAATTTAGCCCCGAGCATGTGTTTTACCGCTAATTGCCAAGGCCAAGTGATGGACATCATCTGGGAGAGGAACGGCAATCTGACCTCCAGCCTCCCCAGGTAACAGAGACGACATTTACTGTCGGGCAAACATCTCCTCAGTGATAATCCCGAGGGGTTACCACTAGGTAATCTGCTGGAGACGCGGAAGCTCTAAGTGCTTTTCTCTCTCAATTCGGGGGGAAAAAAAAAAACAACCATATCGAAGGTTGTAAGGACAGAGGAATTCCATTTAGTGTATTATGGTATGAGGTCTACTTACGTAGAATAAAATTCACACATTTTTATGTAGAGTTCTATGAATTTTGACAAATTCATCTAGTCATGTAAAACCGCCACCAGCAAGAAATACTGTATTTGACATTAGAGGGTTATTGATGACCAGTTCCCCACTTCCCAACCCCTGGCTGACACTGGTCTGATTCTTGTCCCTGTAACTCCCCTTTTCCTGAATGCCATTAAGTGCGGGCCCACAAGTATGGGGCTATTCAGACTGGCACTGAGAACAGAACGCCTCCGAGACGCCCCGAAGGCTGTTACTGTGTATCAAGAACTCATTCCCATATACTGTGGAGTAGTATCCTCCGGTGCAGATGTACTATAATTTTTCCATTCATCCCCCAGATGACTTCTGGGTTATTTCCGGCTTCCCGACAGTGACAAATGAAGCTGCAATCAACATTCATGTAAGGTTTCTATGGGGACATAGGTCTTCTTTTTTTCTTGGGTAAATGTCTAAGCATGGCATTGCTGGCTCATATGCCAAAGTCTTTTGCAAAGGGGCTGTATCGTTTTGTTTCCAACCCACAATATAGGAGAATTTCAGCTGTTCTATACCTTTGCCAGTTTTTATATGGTCAGTTTTTAAAAATGGGTTTTTATAACATGGCCTATAAAAGACAAAGCTGGAATTCAAACATACATCTTTTGATTATATTTGGAATAGATTAAATAAACTTGAAAGTGGATCTATATTTATAGAATTATATAGTAGTTTTTGCACACAGTGCTTATTTTCTTTTCTTTAAGATTTTATCTATTTATTTGACAGAGCGAGAGAACACAAGCAGGGGGAGCAGTGGGAGAGGGAGAAGCACGCTCCCCACCTAACAGGGAGCCTGATGCGGGACTCCATCCCAGGATCCTGGGATCATGACCTGAGCCAAAGACAGATGCTTAACCGACTGAACCACCCAGGTGCCCCCAATAGTGCTTATTTTGTATATGGGATCCCACGGTAATGGATCACAGTCTATTGCCTAATTCTTATAATAAAGTCAGATTAGTAAAGTCACCATATGGACATTCTGTCCTGATTTTAATTCATTTGCTGACTTAATGACAGAACACAACTTGGATCGACACCAGCAGAATTTGGGGAACTGCAATTTTAAGAAGCAGAAAATAGAAATTTTACTTTGGGCATAGTTTATCTTGTCCTTAGAATTAAAAAAAAAATGAGGATATGACACTTGGTGGACATTCCTCCCACTTTGGTGGTTTAGTAGTCAAAAAAGAATCCACTAGACCACGTGTAGCTGTGATCTTCCCTCTTTCATCCGAAATCCCTTTCCTAGTAAAGTACTATGAATGTTGTGGGGACACATAAGGCAAGTCTCTCCCTCTGGGGAAAGCCCTGTGTCATTCCCAATGTACAATTACTTCTGTCCTTCCTAAATTTTCAGGAGAGGATAACTGATGACCTTTGCCACTCCAGATCTCCACCTAGAAATTCTTCCTTGAGAAGTGGAGGATGTAGGGTGAAGAACATCCAACAGATTCTTGAGGAATGACTTTCTGTCACGTCTTGCTCATCCTCTTACCAATGACATGTGTTGTAGGAGTTGCATGCTAATTAATCTTTTTTTTTCCCTTTTTCCTCCAAATTCTACTTACTCCCTTGAAGTAGGATCCCATTCTATCTCGGTGAGAATACAGAGTATAACCATTTCCTAAGACATGCCTGTGTTTCATAGGAGAAAATAATTTCAACTCATAATCTATTACCAGTGAGATGAAAAACAATCCTGAAAAATGTTTTCATTCATTTCATACACTTTGCATTCAAGATGCCTAAACTTGATTTCTTTTTAAATCTTGATGCATATTAATTTCAGATTGTTTTATAGGCATCTTACAGCATTGAGGGAGTAGCTATTTACATGCGCTATGTCATCTATAAGGAAATTCAACATCTTCATAGTCACTGTCTTCACCAACAAACCTGACACTCTTTAAAAGAAGCAACTGCACACCTGGTAGATTTTACTAAGGTTTTGAGTCTATGTCATGTTCAGAGAGACAAAAATACCCATTTTTTTTTAAATCAACCATTGATTTTTAGTTCATTTTCCACTTGAATCCAGTCAACCTCTTGTGTGTTTCTTAAGTGACTTTGGATCTGACTTCACGATTTTCCCTGGTTGGGATTTCATTTCCATCCCAACTCTCACCTTCTATTTTGCATCTTTTTATTTACAATTTTGTTTTGCAGGAAATCCCATTCAGGAGGAACACATCAAAGAAGGGTTCCTAAGGTAACAGTTGGTGAAAGAGAACCCCTGGGTTCTCATTCCTGATCCCCCCCGCCTCTAGCTTGTACAACTGTGTAAGTCATTTAGCTGCTCTGTGGCTAGTTGTCTGATTTGGGAAAGCAGGCTGGTCAAAGTAAAACTAACACACAGGGTATCTGAGGATTAGGTGGGTTAACTCACGGGGTGCACAGCTGGTTTCCTGGGCATGCTTGGGGCCGTATCAGCATCTACCACCAGTTTATGTGGCATTTTCATGGACAATACATCAGCCCTGGTTGTACTCTTAGGAGTTCTAGTTCCATCCAGGCCCCCAGCTTCTCTTCTTCCATCCCCAGAGGGCATGTTAAATATTTTATAAACAAACAAAAATAGCTCCTTCCAAAAAGAAATTCTGAGGGTAAATCATCACAAAATACATTTATCCCATTGTTAAGGATCTATGTCTTCCGCAATGCTAGCCAAAGTAATTGGCTTGGGAATACCACTTCCTTTTCATGTATCTTATTTACAATCATATTAGCAATATTTGTGATCATACCAAAGAAAGCTTCGCTAGCCCTTCATGGTAGCTAATCATTAGTAACCAGGTATTGGGATAAATTACTTACATCATTTTAGAGAAAAAAAAATGGAGATTAGTATCTCCTGTTCTATCTATCTCACTGTTAGGACACTTACATAAATACTAGAGATTTTAGTAAATCAGAATAACTACAACATCACTGTGGAGTTTAGATGCACTGGGGCAGTGGAGAAAGAATGGGTTTTGGCACCAGACAGTCCTGGGCTCTACATACAGCCAGTTCCTGGATGGGTGAACTTGAACAAGTAACAAACTCTTTGAGTTTCCAGTCTCCTCTAAGAATGACAACACCCATGGAAGCATTCATTATAAGGATTAAATGAGATGCACGCAGCAGGTGTCCACTGAATTTCATCTACTTCCCAATCCCTACACGGATCACAGGCAGGAAGATTCATCTGTAGCATCCGATTAATGGAAGAATTAGTTCATTTCCTCACTCTGATTCCTGTGGCTGATCCCTGAGGAAGCTTCCAGATGTAGCTTCTACCAGAGTTAGGCCCAAGGCTTGTGCCATCAGAAAGGACGGTAGAGGTCATACAGCCTAGGATAGCTGTACTTCCAGGGGTGGTGTAACCCAAGAAGCACAGGCTTGAAAGCTGTGGAAGAAGGTGAAGGAAATCTGAAGAGAGACCAGGGTGGGTCACGGTCATGTGCTCAATCAGCTGACTTGGTCATGAAAAATGGCCGCCCACTGTCAGAGGCGTGTGGAGGTAAGCATTTGCTCTCATGGAACATCAGGTCAGCTGGGTTGGGGTGAGCGTGGCTGAGCAGCTCTGCTTCTGGCTGCAAGAGCTGGAGCAGCTCTACTCCCCATGCCCCGCATCCTTCTTGGCTGATGATAACTTGGGCTTGCTCCTCTCACGGCAAAGGCCAACACACAAAAGGAGAGACAGAAATACACAAGGCCTCTGAAGGCCTATCTTTGAATTTTCACAGTTCTTACTGCCAACAGGTCATAGGCAAAAGCACCTCTGATGGTATAGCTCACACACAAAGCTTTGCCATGTCCTCTGCAATCATGGGCTTAGTTCCAACTGCTCCAAGGGAGCTCCTACATCCCACGGTAGGAGGCGCATCCAAATGGCCAGCAAATGGTAAAAATGGTCTTTCATCCTAAAATTATCCAGACCCATATTCTCATCCTATGAGCAAGACTCGCACACTTCAACTGTCACCTTGTGATGCCATCCCCTTCTTCAATGTTATGAATGTTTAGAATATCCAGAGAACTGAGCCGTTCTGCTCAATTACATGGATGTCAGTGAGCCTTCTCGTAATGCTGTCATCGAGACACCTGTGTAAGTTATAAAGACAGTTCTGAGTTGTATTTGAGAAAAACTTGAGAAAGGTTTTTGATCTGCGTATTAACCCCTTTAAAACATGACCATATAAGCTTATCTTTGCAGGATTTTAAAAATTAAAAGATAAGGGCACCTGGATGGCTCAGTGGGTTAAGCCTCTGCCTTCGGCTCAGGTCATGATCTCAGGGTCCTGGGATCAAGCCCCGAGTCAGGCTCTCTGCTCAGTGGGGAGCCTGCTTTCCCCTCTCTCTCTGTCTGCCTCTCTGCCTACTTGCAATCTGTGTCAAATAAATAAATAAAATCTTTAAAAAAATTTTTAAAATACATATATTTCCAAAGAGAACACTGAACTTTTTTTTAAGCTTTAATTTATATTCTGTCTCTGATTTTTATTCTAGTTACTGGCTTAAAATGATGTCATATGCAATCCACGTTCTACCAGTGTAAACATAAATGAAACTCATGAAATTTAGCATGGCTCATTGAATCACAAGTAAATGGCTTCTCTATTTTTGGTATTATACAAATTAACTGTCAGTCATTTGCCTAAAATATCTGCTCTATTTTAATTCATGGGTGATTCATTTTTTCTTGCTTCTGTGTGTATGTGTGTATGTGCGTTTGTTATTTTCCTTTTGCTCATGGTATTCATTACAAGTATAAGTGATGCCTGCCAGGTCCCCAGCACTCTAGGGTTTGGCCACTCAGGCCTCATGTGTATGACCACCTCCTCTGGGAACCGCCCTCAGCCTACGGAAGCTGCTTCTGAGGGAGTGAATTCTCCCACTTTCCATCATAATGGTGTCTTAAGGTATCTTGCCACATTGGATATTCTGCAGAATGTATTTTGGTCCATTCTATTTATGACATCCTACTAATCTCTTTTTTAAATTTTATTTATTTATTTATTTGACAAAGATCACAAGTAGGCAGGCAGAGAGAGGGAGGGAAGCAGGCTCCCTACTGAGAAGAGAACCCGATGCGGGGCTCGATCCCAGGACCCTGAGATCATGACCTGAGCTGAACACAGAGGCATAACCCACTGAGCCACCCAGGCGCCCCTAACATCCTACTAATCTTGAGCAAGAAGTGACAAATACTCTAGATGCCCTGACAGACGGAAAGAAAGTCTACAAAGATTCAGGACATTACCCACACATCCCCTGAAAAATAAAGGACCACCAGTGCACAAGGCATCTTTTATTACAAAGAAAGAAGCACACACGCTTTGTGTACTCTGGGCATGAGGGTATTGCTCCCACCCACTAACTGGGTTACACGCAAGACTTTTAGTTTTGAGTGTGGTCCTAAGGACAAAACTATTTGCGGAACCTAATGCGGGCTGAGACACATGCAGCCTACGTCTTTAGCCATATGACTCAACTTCCAGACCTCATGGAACTGAAGGATCTACAGTTAAAAAAAAAAAAAAAAAAAAAAAAAGATACTATATAGTGTATCTAGAAAGACACAGAAACGTGTTCCTATATTTGCAGATGTAATTGACCCTAATCACAATCACAGGCAGACGCTGCTGACATCAACACGACTTTCCAATGAGGATGTTAATCTCGATCAATGCCAGACTCCTTCGCTACAAATTCTCTCTCTCCCCCTATTTTATTCTGTGCAAGCTAGTGATTAAATACAACACACACTAAGTAGAAGGGAAGCTGGTCATACCACCTGGTGGGGACATATCTACCCCCCGGGAAGAGGAAAATTATTTGTCAGCCCTTCTCCTGTATTTATTCATTTACCTCTTTACTTCTATCAATATTGATCAGATACTTATTTCTGTTATAATAACATTCTGTCATTATTTATTTTGTTGCTCCTAATGTTTCAGCTTTGGCCACTGGGAGCTCTTTCAGGTTGACTCTGGTGTCCTTTCGGAGTGCCTCATGTTATTGGTTTTTTTTTTTTTTTTCTTTTTTTCTTTAGCAATTCCCTGTTTTCTGTCATTCCTAGATCCTCTAGGCTCATCTTGTATTTCCTGCCCCAGACCAAGAATGAGACATTTCCCCAAGGAGCCATAAGGCCAGTTTTAAATGTGACTAGGAAATGGAATATGCCAAATCAGTTTATATTTCATAGAGTCAGCTTCTTGTGGAATGGGTTTCTGGGAAAACACTTAGGATGCAGAAAGATATCACATTCTGGGACATGATTTGTTTTTCCTTATTTTCAGTGGTGACCGCTTTCTGACTTCAACCCATGCCTTAGCACTAGCGCTTTTATGTTTTCCACGGAGACCAGTAAGCAGAATTTGTAGATTTGTGTCATAATGTGTGTCATCGTTAATCTTGCTTCATCATAGTAAGTTAATGGTTATTCCCTGTTCAGTGACTGCTAGGAGCTCAAAGGGTTAAAACTGGGAAGAATGGAGCATCTTCATAATTTAGTGTCTTCATTCGTTCAGGGGGACACTGAGGAACCAGCACTTGAGGCACCAAATAGAGGGGCGAGGGATGGACAGGACACCAGCAGCTCCTCCTTGGTCCATGGAGACTTTACTCAATTTTGAGGACTCAGGAGAAGGCTCCAGGCGTTTTACACCAGACCCAGAGGACAAAGACTGGAACAAAGAGAAAGACCATGTTGCTTCTTTCTGAGTAGGTGTGTTTAGTGGCTTTTTGACCCATGACAACAGTTGGATTAGACAGTAGCTGATTGAAAGCACATGCACTGGAAAGATAAAGATTCCAGTGGTTTTCACTTTTCAGATAAGGTTTAAGGTTAAAACAAAAACAAAAACAAAAACAAAATTTAATGAACATTCAGACTAAAATCTGTTTCCATGGAAGACTTCACGATCCATTTATGACTCTCACCTCCTGTTGGCCCTCTCTACAGGAATTGCTTCATTGACATCCTCATACATTTGCTCAAATATATTATGTAAATAAGGAACAAATAATTTGTTGAAAAGCTTTAGACGGGTGAGAATTTTTGAATACAGCGCTTGGAATTTTTAAATATTCGGAGCAATAATTGTTGGCTATGATAATTTATTTCAAAAACAGGAGGTATTTGCCTAAAAATGGACTCATCCCCAGCCTGTCTCACTATTTAATTAATTTCCTGAAGATGAGACTTGATGGCATCATTATAGATGCGGAGAAAAAAATAAAATGTTTCCGTTAAATGAAAAGAAGTCAAAATGCAAAGCTTAATTAGTAGACTATATTTACCAGTAAGAAACAATTAAATAAGGCATTTATCAGTTAAAAATAAATGTAGCAGTAGTAGGTTCTTTCTACAGTTCTCTTCCTTCTGGTCTATGCCATTAGGATGCCTTTTCTGTTTCCCTACTCCTGGCTTTGTTTCATTAGCCACCCCTTACTCTCCTCTGTTGGCTTATTATACTCCAGTGACCTCTACAGTCTGCTTGGTCCCAAGGTTCTGGGTTCAGTTTTCTTCTCCATATATGTACTTCTGTATCAATTCATCAAGTCACGACTTTAAAGGTCTTACCTTTCCAGCCCTGACCCCTTCTCAAAGCTTGAGATTCTTAAATCCACCTTCATACATGACTTCTTACCTAGAGTCCTGTACAGGATCTCAAACTTCCAGCCCCCAGGTGCACCTCTAAATCTCTACCCTTTGGTCTTCTCCATGTCATTACACAGGTTCAACATCTACCTTCTTCTTTGGGCCAAATGTGCGAAGTTTTCCCATAATCTTTTCTGTTCCCACCTATATCCAATCTGTTGGCCCAGCTCCAACATACTTCTGTATCTAAATATGTGGTCTTTTGCATCTGATTCCTTGACCTTGGCATGTTTTCGAGGTCCATTCATATTGCAGCCCTTATCAGTACCTTGTTCCTTTTGAGTGAATAGTTTTCCACCATATAAATATACCACATTTGTTGAACCATTCAACAGGACATTTGGACTGTTTGCCATTTTTGATTATTAAGAATAATGCTACAATAACGTCTGCATTAAAGTCTTGGTACAAGAATACTTTTCTTCCTTTGTGCAGGTAGATTCCTAGGAATAGGATTCCTGAGATGTATAGTAAATATTTACCTTTCTAAGAAACTGCCAAGCTGCACTCCAAAGTGAGTGTACTGTTTTACTAGCAATGTGTGAGGCATGCCTAGATCACTGCCAGCCCTAGTGATTTCTCTCTGATCCAAATCACTTTTGCTTTAAACATGTCTAGTCAGTGAATTCTAATGGAAACCATTAATTCACATGCCAAGTAAACGCGAATGCCCTGTGACACTATTCTTCTCCTGAGTTGGGGAAAAAAAAAAAAAGAATAAAAGGTAATTGTGAATGGTTAGGATATAAGCAAGGATAGCCATTTCCCAAGATAGTAGGCCACTAAATCTCTGATCTGGAGAAGTCTGCTCATCAGATCAAGTTACCATGAAACCGCTTCCCTATTACAAGCACATGGAGAGCTAGGTTCTCGGATACGCAAACACTCCCTTGTTGGGCATACATTGTAGGCAGGGCTGAGATGAACCATTGCCCAGAGAAAGTGTAAAATTAAAGACAAGAAGCCAGTAATTCAAAGTAATATGAAAATTAACACCAATGACCATGAAAAAAAAATACAGTCCTCAAGAGCTTTCATTTGCTTCTGGGGCGTTGAATACTTGTTCAAAACAAAAAGAAGTAATTGGAATGAAGTGATTATCTGGGAAATCATCAACTGTAGTTCAAGGTAAGGGTGCAAAATTGATGGGTGTTATATTTGAAGTTAATTATTAGCTTGAATTTTAATTGAGGTCCGTTTATATCCTGTAAGGGTTATTGGGGTCCTAATTAATTTCTCCTATAATATTTGAGTCTCAAATATCTAGAATCTAGAATATCTGGACTGAAGAATGAATATAAGGATACAAATGTGGCCAGCAGGTTTGGGGGTCATTGTCTCCTTAGCACGACAATAAAGAATGAGGATATTTCTCAGGATCTTGCAACAGCCATCTATGCACAAACTTTACGGTAACAGAGATGTTGAGTTTCCCATCACGGGCAAAGAGTGTAAGAGAAAGTGAAAGGTCATTTATTTTATATTTTGGAATATTGCACTTATACAAAGTTCAAGAGTCTGATATTTGAATACAGGGCAATAAATTATTTCTGGCAGACTAATTAAAGAGATTAATAATATTCCCATTTGCCTTGATATTACAAAAAGTGAGTTCCACATCTTCTTTATATCATATTTGCATACTTCTCTTCCTATCATTCTTATCACCCATCTTATATACAATAAACATATATTTTAGGGTATAAACACTGTACTTTCTCAGGATTACCTTATTCCATATAGCAAATATTTATGTAGGTATTATATTCATAGATTTTTTTAAATTAAAACAATGGACAAAACTCATTTATCATGATCCTCTAAAGCCCTACAGAAATTATAATTATAATTATTCATAGTCTTATAATATGCAGAGAGCTCTTAATTCAACTAAATACCAATATGACATTTCTAGCACCCCAAATGGTCTCTTAAATAACCATCTACTGATACTCTCTTATGAGCATTTACTAAGTTCCCAGGCACTATATTGAACACATTGCCTAACTTAATCCTGCCTACCACTCTATGAAGAAATACATATACTCACTTTTGCAAGGAAGACAACATAAACTTACTAAGTTTAACTATTTGCTCAAGATCACTTAGCCTCAAAATGCTGGCTCTCAGATTTGAATTTTGGCATGTCTGATTACAGAGTTCGCTGGCATCACTATCGCGCTATTCTATCTCCTTCCTCTCTCGCTGTCAAACGGGATTGTGGAGAGAGACACGTGAGTCATTTCAGGATTCAGGGTCCTCAGGCACGCCATGGGCCCGTGCACCTGTGTTCCTCCAGGGGACCCTCTGCTGGGACCCATCTCAAGTGGGAGGAGGAGGATTGAGGAAAGGAAAAAGAACAGAGGCTGGACACACAGTCACAAATCAACTAGCGCCACTGGGTACTTGGACAGCATCTTCTCTGAAAGGTACTTGCATCTGTTTGCCCACGTCTCTCTAACGTTTCCTCCCCCTTATGCACTCCAGAAGCCCCATGACTCTCAGGGTAGCTAAGAGCTACCGCCATGCTACCACTCAAGGCAAATTTTGCCTGTCTCAGATTCTACTCATGTTCTTGTTTTTCTATTAGAAAAAAAAAGTGCCAGATGCAATGAAATATAAAAGACGTCAAAATTGTCATGTGATCCTTTAGGAAACCATACCGAGAGAGATACATAAGGCTTCCCACTTAGTCCTAGCCCTGGATTGAACTACAGTACTTGGGGGATGAGGAGTCACAGAGAAATACCTCACGTCACCTGCCTTCGGAAAGCCCACACCTCGTCTGAGAGCAATTCATGCAGCAACATTTCGACCATGGTCTGATGCACGAATAATATGAAATGAGCACAGCGTGCTTGGGAAGCCATCGAAGCAGCAGGCCAGTGGGCCGATTCATCTCCAGAAGGCAAGAGATATCACTGCCGAGGTTGCAATAGTGTGCTCACTTTTCTAGAAATCAGGCTATCTGTGTGGGGTGTGGATGGCTGTTCTAACCTTCACCTGTGAGCACACACATTTAAGGCACACAAAGGGTGTGTGTGCACAGGCTCAACTCCCCCACGCATCTGTCTAGTTCACCAGCATCTTTCTGAAGGTTATGATGGTGACACACAGTGGTGTGTCCAGTGGTAAAACCAGGCTCTGTGAATATGAACAAAAAAAATTTTTTTAAAGATTTTATTTATTTGAGAGAGAGAGAGAGAATGCTCCAGTTGGGGAGGGGCAGGAGAGGAACAAGCAGACTCCTTGCTGAGTGCAGAGTCGAATGTGGGGCTCAATCCCATGACCCTGAGATCATGACCGGAGATGAAATCAAACTGGACACTTAACCAACTAAGCTACCCAGGTGCCCCTTATGAATTCTTCATTAAAATAGATATTCTTGGGGCATCTTGGTGGCTCAGTCAGTTGAACGTCTCTCTTCAGCTCAGTCATGACCCCAGGGTCCTGGGATGGAGCCCTACTTTGTGCTCTCTGCTCAGCGGGAGTCTGCTTCCCCCTCTCCCTGCTGCTTCTTCTAGTTGTACTCTCTGTCTCTAATAAACAAACAAAATCTTAAAAAATAAAATACATATTCCAGCATCTATTGGCTTGAATAATTCTGTTTAGCCATTCCCATATGGAGCTAAGTTGTTTGATTTTGTGAGCTTGCTCTGGTAGGTGGATCGAGGCTGACAGCAGCACGCAAGTCAACAGTGTCACAGTCACAACTGGGAACTGAAGACAGGCCCGCCACCCGCTTTCTCCCAGAAAAGTCCTCCGCAGAAAAATCTGTGAGACCCTGGTGTAACAGAGGGAATGTCAAAATAGGTCTGAAATTCTCTTTCTAGAGAACCCTGTCAGGTAGGATCACAGGCCCAGTTTTAAGATGATTAGGAAGTATTACATCATTTGGTCCACGGTGTCATAGAACAAATATCTATCAATTATCTTGGCAAAACTTTTCTAATAAGGATAATGTGTTAAATGCCAAGAAAAACATTAAAATGCATAACTTTCAAAGAAAAGCAATAGCACTCAAGTCACGGGAGGAATTATTTAAAGTTCTTTGATTATTGCTATTGTAGGCACAAGATTAATTAAGTCAAGAAAATACTAGAGCCACTTACAGAACGTAACACGAAGTCTCTGATGGGCAACTAAACACAGTCACAGAACTCTAATATGTTTTCAGGGAAGTATTCCTTGAAGAGAGGACAGGAGGATGAAGGCATGAATGGATGGATGGACGGACAGATGGATGGATAGAGATATAATGCCATGTAGGTATGTAACCATATGGACACACAGATGTAATTCCCATCAGTTGTGAAATAATTAAGAATGGAAGTCATGATTCTTTTGATTTTAGGTTTGATACGTAGTAGGAGGAAGGGTTCACTGTGAGCTAGATCTTCAATGCACACCCTTCACCCAGTGATACCAGTAGATAGGAATGTTTCCAGGTACCCTCTTTAGGTTTGTACATTTGAAAGACGACGGTCAAAGGGCAGCTTCTGAACACATCTCCCAAGTTTTATTGGCAGATGTTTTAAATGGTGCCCTTACTCCCAATGTGTGATTGATAGATTTCCTTTTTTTGTTATATATTTTCCCCATTCAAACAGAACTATCGCCCTTTTATTCAGACAACTGAGCCAACCACAAAAATGACGACATTAACAGTATATTAGCAATTGTGTTAAAATAAATATAACAGTTTCAAGAACACAGTCATCCCTTTCTAGGAAATATCCCTAGTCTCTCACACCTCTGGCCATTACTGGACCTTCCGACAGCTGATCCTCTTCCCTCTAGAAAAAGTCTGCTCCCTTACACACGCAGGTGCACGCACACACGCCTATCATTATTTTATGACAAATGGAGAAAGAAGGATGCTTGCCAAGAAGCCATAGTATTTCAAATCACTAAGACAAACAATGATACTAGCAGTCTGTCAGCAAATAGTCTTAAAATCAGATTTGCTTTCTCTGATGACACTGGATAATTTTCTGAGTACTGCCTTAGGTCAAACAGGCAACTGAAGTTAGGGACATGGTAACCTGGGAAAACCTTGAAAGGTTACACCAGAAAGGAAATACCAGGAGAGGCTCAGATGGTTAAGCATCTGCCTTTGGCTCAGGTCATGATCCTGGGGTCCTGAGATCGAGCCCCTCCTCCTCACTGAGTGGGGAGTCTGCTTCTCCTCCCTTTGCCCCACTGCTCCCGTCATGCGCTCTCTTGCTCTCACGCTATCTGAAGTCAATAAAATCTTAAAAAAAAAAAAAAAAAAAAGGAAATACCAGTTTCTTGCCCTTGACTTACTTCCTGGCAAACTGTGTCCTATTAAAATGCATTAAATTAAAATTAAGATCTCCTTTCCTGACCCTTCTCCGTTCTACAACTTATAAGAAAATTTTTATGTTAAGAGTCCAAGCCTTTCCCCATCCAAATCCCATGCCTTGTTCTGTAAATCGAGTCTTGTTATTTGTATGAAAATCAGCCATCAAGCTTCTGAGAGGTCTGAACACATTTATTCAATTATTTCAACATTATTTTCTTCCCAAATAATTTCCAGCATCTAGATTCACAAAATACATAGAACACCTGTTCAGTGATAGCGTACTTTTGAATTCAGGGGGTGAAGTGAGACGGGGCAAGGGAATAGAGTTCCTTTTATTTTAGTCAATGGTTTTTATTTACTTCATCCCCAACAACCCAACACGCAGGCACAGACATGCATCCCTGCTCCTTCTCCTTAGGATTATAAAGAATCCTTAGGATTCTTCCCCTTCTCTTCACTTTGGGTCTATGGGGGCTGACGGCAGAGCTGGATGGGAAGGGAGAGCTCTTCTCCCATCATTAGCAACCAAGATCTGACTCCAATATAGCAGCTTGCTTTTCAAAATGGCTTAAAAGACACACACACACACACACACACATACACACACACAGGTGTTCATACATTTTAACCACCAGCTCGTCTCTGAGTTACGTTGAAACTATAGATATAATGCATTACGATTTACTTTAAAACTAGTATCTAGGGGCGCCTGGGTGGCTCAGTTGGTTAGGCAGCTGCCTTCGGCTCAGGTCATGATCCCGGCGTCCTGGGATCGAGTCCCACATCGGGCTCCTTGCTCGGTGGGGAGCCTGCTTCTCCCTCTGCTTCTGTCTGCCTGTGCTCACTCTCTCTCCCTCTGACAAATAAATAAAATCTTAAAAAAAAAAAAAAAAAAGTAGTATCTAGGGGTGCCTGGGTTGCTCAGTGGGTTAAAGCCTCTGCCTTCGGCTCGGGTCATGGTCTCAGGGTCCTGGGATCGAGCCCCGTGTCGGGCTCTCTGCTCAGCGGGGAGCCTGCTTCCCCCTCTCTCTCTGCCTGCCTCTCTGCCTACTTGTGATCTCTGTCAAAAAAAAAAAAAAAAAAAAAAGTAGTATCTATTTCTTGTCCCCTTTACCCACCACATCATGAATCATCAAAAGGGAGGTGACTGCTTTTGTGAAAAGCATATGACAAACATTTATTGTTGAAAAATGGGATTTCCTCAACCAAAACCTGAATAAATACAAGATAATGGGTGCCTGTGAAATAGGGGAAGAAGAAAACCTTGGCATTTGTTCCTAAAGTACACAGAAGCAAACAAACAAAAGAAGGTAGGTGATAAAGCCTTTTTTTTAACTAACAGACCCCAATCTCCTAGGAAATATTTTATATTGTCTTTCTTATTTTAAGAACAAAATAAGCCATTTCATCTTTTTTTTTCCAATTTCCAAATGCCCGTGGTTTCATTAGCTCTGTTCCTGGCGTTCTATTTCTGGGGCTGTGTTGAGAGCGATTTCACATCTTTAAGAAGTGGTAGTGCAGAAGTAACGGGAGCTCTACACCCCAGATAATTTAAAATGGAAATCCGAGTGGCACTTCTGGGAGTGATAAAGAGGAGCCATATGCACAGATAAACTCTCCTGAGTCCCAGCAAACTTTTCAGAGGTTTGAAAAGCACTGAAAGTAAAATTTTCTCTGGTAGAGCTATGCCATGGTTTAACTCAACCTAATTTTATTCAAGAACAACCCAGAGGAAACCACACACACACACACACACACACACACACACACACACCTCCTGGATTCTGATAGCTCCTTGTAATTATAACGTGATGGTCACAAATTAACTAATTCATCTCAAAAGTCATGTGTACTTTATTTTAAAAATACTACCAGAGGGGCGCCTGGGTGGCTCAGTGGGTTAAAGCCTCTGCTTTCAGCTCAGGTCATGGTCCCAGGGTCCTGGGATCGATGCCCCCAACAGGCTCTGCTCAGTGGGGAGCCTGCTTCCTCCTGTCTCTCTGCCTACTTGTGATTTCTGTCTGTCCAATAAATAAATAAAACCTTAAAAAATAAAAAATAAAAATGCTACCATAGTCCAAGAACCTCAGGGGAGATCTAACAACTTCCAGGTTCCAGAACCCTTGTCAGCTACAATGGGCAGCCCCAGCTGGCTCATCATAAAAGACAGAGGGAATGAGTGAGCAGAGAACCTCCCTAAGGTTGCTGCTCCAAGGAAGGAGTCTGAGTCCAAGTTCAGCATCCCCTTGTGTTTTTTTCCAGGCAGGAATGGAGGAATGGGGCGCTTGGGTGGCTGAGCTGGTTGGGCTGGCTGGTTGCCTTCAGCTCTGGTCATGGTCCTGGAGTCCTGGGATCAAGCCCTGAATTGGACTCCCTGCTCAGTAGGGGGTCTGCTTCTCTGTCCCTCCCCTGGCTCCTGTGCATTCTCTCTCTCTCTCCCCCTCACTCTTTTCTGCTTTTGAATAAACAAATAGTCTTTTTTTTTTCTTTTTAAAGGTGGGGTGGCACTGGGGTGGCTCAGTGGGTTAAAGCCTCTGCCTTCGGCTCAGGTCATGATCCCAGGGTCCCGGGATCGAGCCCCGCACGGGAGCCTGCTTCCTCCTCTCTTTCTGCCTGCCTCTCTGCCTACTTGTGATCTCTGTCTGTCAAATAAATAAATAAAATCTTAAAAAAAAAAAAAAAAGGAATGGAGGAATGGAACTGGTAATTTTGAAAGTAATAGTTATCATTTTCATCCCTCGCAAAAAGCCCACATCCCCACTGAAGGATCCATCTTGGGCACCTGCTGCCCTGAGCTACTCCTCCCAGTGTCCTGGACTCCTACACCTCCTGGTCTCCACACAGGTACCTGATGCCCATTCTACCCCCTCTCCCTTCCCAATATTCTAGCCTGACACCCGAAATGTATGTCCAATTCCCACATCATAAATCCTATATTAAAATTTGAAAGATCTCTCATGTATTTCTTCCCCTAAGTGTATTCAAAGCAGTCACCTTGCTAATAGTCCTTCAAGGTGAGGGTCTCATTCATCGGTCCATTTTATCCTCAGCATGTAGTGGGGTATGTGACAGTCACTACTCAGTAAATATTACATTGGACCAATGAATTAAGTACTTTTTGAGTATTTAATGACAACACTGAGGACCTTGCCTGATCAGGACACCAGCCCAGCCCTTCAACCATCCAATGGTGATGCCCTCAACCAACCTGATGGGAGGTGGAAGAAAGGAAAGATGCGGGTCACAGCTTTGATGATTCCCTCATGACTTGGCATAGATGGAGGGAAAAAAGGGGGCAGCAAAGACAGTATCACTCTGAGCTTTCAATGTTGTGGCAACAAAGGACAGATGGCCAGAGTGTAGTAACTGAACAAAATCGGATACCGATCGAAACCACATGGCATCGTTTTACCCTTTGTGCCCTGAATTACACATTGGTCTATTAAGAATGTCCTCAACAGCCCACAAGGTCTCACTGGATTTGCCCTCTGGGTTCAGGAGCTCAGTGAGGCTCAACTCTCAAAGATTCCCAGCTTTCTACAAAGGCCGATGAGGTGGGGAGCACCTCAGGGAAATCACACAGAAGAGCGGGTGATGGCCGGTTTAGGAAACCCTCCTCTCGCAGAGCGCAGGTTCGGAGGAGGACTCAGATGAATGTGGTAATCCCAAATAAGGGTCCCTAGCGAACAAACAAACGCCATCATTCTTTCCCACGCCCAGGCGCCGTCTCGGTGGCTCCCCATCCCACGACTGTGACATCAATGATCCATTTCACATTCAGAGAAAAGAACCCATCAAGAGCACAACCCACGTTCATCCAAGTGATACTCTACGTCTTCATAAATATCGGTCAGATTTCACCCTTAGAGATAAAAGCTCCTAGGGAAGAAAAGCTGCAGATGTTTTATAGGCTTTGACTTCAGATGAGCACCCTAGATAATTCTGTGGAAGGCGTGGGTTAAGAGTTCTCCTTTTATCTCCTTCCTCACTGTGGCTCGTTACATTTCTCAGAGGACGCAGGAACATCCTTCTCAAGCTTATCTCTCATCGTACTTCCAGAGAACACAGAGAATAGGTTAATGCTGAACTGGCTCAAGTTGAGGCCCCAAATATCATAGCTGCTCTTCTTCAAAGTTTAATTTCCAAAGAAGCAGGTTGTTGGGCAAAAATGATCTTACTCCCCAAACAATTTCCTCACATGGTTCTTGCGTTTGGTCTTTAGTGATTTGCCCATGGAACCTTGGATTGTGGAGTATCATAATGGAGGCCATGTACTTCACAGAGTCTCCAGGTCACCCTAGGCTGTCACTAAACATCTACATATATATAATTTTTTTTTCCTAGAAGGAGACCTACGTAAGATACATCCTTACCCACACTGCGAAATTGTAAAAATAGAAGATTGAAGTGCTATAGGTTTACGTGAGCGCAAATACAGAAACTTCTGGTTGGATCTAAGTATTCTGTTTGCTAATTTAAAGTTTTCAGGTAGACTCCCTGATATCTATTATCTGATGAAGAAAAGCAGGCCTGCTTTATAAAAGAGATAGAGATGTTCTGCTGCTAAACTTGAAGACAGATCACAGATGCAAGTCCTGTACTGACCCCATTTATGGGGCACGCCATCCGAGAATGTGGTTGCACCCTAGATAAAGGGAGCCCTTCCCGGGGCTCCCGGAGAGGAGAGATGCCTCAGCTCTCTGACTTGGGGTTGGTGGGGCTGGGTGACGTGGTCGTGCTTCTCCCTCCCCACTCACATTCCCACAGGCACCCACGTATGTGCTGTACAAGAGGTACTATAGTCTATCAACAAGAAAGGTGATTTCTGAGTAACTAAAAAAAATTATAAAGAACAAACATAAAAATTATAAAACAACAAATGTTCCCAAGGGTTCTGTGATTGTGACTGTGTTTCACTTCTCAGCAAGAAGGTCCTTTTTTCCCCTTAAGGGATCATGAATGATTAAAGACTTGGTAATAAAAAAAAAAAAAATCATGAACCAAGAAAGCAGAACTGTTGGCTAATCGTGAGTTTGCTATCAGTGGCCTAGAATACAACACGTTTGACTTCACTCCTATCAGCTTCATGTTCAGGGATTAAGAAAGGGTCACGGATTGTGTTCACCAGACGCGTAAGGAGAGGCGAAGCATCTTTTAAGCTACTTGCTCACTCTGAAGAAAAGTTGTGTAATGTAAAGAAAAGCATATCCCAACGGGGCCCCACCAAGAACGTGCTAGATCCAGATCGGTTTCATTTTGCCACCTGCTAATCAGTTTCCATGTTCTTCCAATTAAGTCCAACTTCTAAAGAGAACCTAGTTAATTACAATGCATATTATGTTTAACTTCTCAAAAGGTTCCTTTTAATATAAACAGAATATGATTGCAGATAACATATTCCCTCTCAGGCACATCTAATTATAATATTGCAAAGAGCGAACGGAAAGAAACCTGGCACAGAGTGGCTTAATATGCATCTTGAATCAGAGTCTGCATTGTTTGCGGGGGGGGGGGGGGAGCTGAAAGCAACAAAGGAATCGGAGGTAGATCCTATTAGAGTGGATGCTTTTCAATAGCACTTGCTTCTTACTGACATCCTGCCACATATGTGAGAGCAAAGCTTATGGAAAGAAAAGCAAATCTTGAAGCAAACTCCAGTTCCGTATTCTGGCATTATATTTAATTTTACTTTAAGGGGAGTTCTGGTTTTGTTTTTCCCTCCTGGGATAAAATTAGCCAGGAACCTGGCAACATTGCTGTGGCTTGAAGTTTCACCCTTGTTGATTTTTTTGTACTCATCGCTGCAGTGGTGGAACCACTCTAGATTTTCTCCGTGCGGAGGAATAAGAAACGAGTCAACAAAACAAGCTGGTAAATAAGCAGACATCAGAGATTCAACAGAGGATAAGTGAGCACACCAAGCGAACTCTTTATTAGGAGAGAATGTTTCCAGCAAAGGGATAAGCCATAGGCAGCCACGGATAAAAAAAAACTATGGTTGTCTTTCTTTTTCTTTTTCTTTTTTTAAATGTTTTTAAAGATCTTATTTATTTGACAGAGAGACATCAGAAGTAGGCAGAGCAGCAGACAGAGAAGGGAAAGCAGGCTCCCCACTGAGCAGAGCCCCCAATGTGGGGCTCGATCCCAGGACCCTGAGATCATGACCTGAGCCGAAGGCAGAGGCTTAACCCACTGAGCCACCCAGGTGCCCCCAGTTGTCTTAGTAGATTCCTGCAAGCCAACAGAAGGTCAACCAAATCGATGGTATGCACAAAACCTTCAGATATAAAATAAAAGGTTTTTTTCCCCTAGTAGTTTACACAAGAGTATGAAAATATTAACCAGCATTTATGGAGCAAAAACAAACAAACAAACAAACAAACAAAAAACATGGTTTTGAAAGCATTCCAAGAGCTTTGCAGGGGCTTGGCACAGACAGATGAAACGGGAAACAAAGTCTGCAGCCTCGTTGAACACAGCTGGTCGTGTTCCTTTCTTATTCCAAACTTTTCTTGTCCCATTTGGGTAATCCATCTGTAGTGACGTGCTATTTATGACACTGTGCCTCTATTTGCTGGAACGCTGAAGTCACAGAGGTATTTTTTATGGAGTCTCAGTGGTGTTTTGAGTATAGAACTGTTGTAACTGGGAAGACCAAAGCAAGTTTGAACCCGCTCTTTACCTTTGAGTGTAAATATAAAAAAAAAAAACCTCTCCTAGATCAAACAGAGAAGTTCCACCCAGTTCTCCACTTCTGAAAGAGAGTGGGGGGCTTTGTTGGGCACTATCTCCATCACCGATGGCTTTGTATCAGATGTCTTCCAGCCATCACAGGTAGAAGACAGATCTGCACCGATCCTACACAAACTGGAGTGGGCACACGTGTGTCAGTGAGGAATTTCTACTTGCAAGAGTGTGTACAAATCTGTTGCGAATAGATTTCTCAGAAAGAAGGCGTGAAGGTGGTTCTCCATGTATCGTATCCCAGGTTCCATGATTAAAACATGGAACTGATTCTCTCCACTTCCGTGTAAGTTTTGACATTACAAAGGCTATTTACCATGAATAACATGTATGTTTCCATGAAACCTAAGCCCTTGTCTTCCTAGGTTTGCCCTGTCAAAGACCCAGTTTTTCTAGACTTTCTTTTTTCTGCAAGTTAATTATTTTCCTACGAAGACCTGAAGAACCGTCACATCCTGCCAACCTTTGTCCCTATCAAACTATCATTTCAGAGTTTTTCCTTCTACTTCAAAGCAGAGGCACATGGGTAATTTTTTTTAATGCTATGTTAGTCACCATAGGGTACATCATTAGTTTTTGATGTAGTGTTCCACGATTCATTGTTTGCGTATAACACCCGGTGCTCATTATAACACATGCCCTCCTTAATCCCCAAAACTGGGCTACTCCATTCCCCCACCTCTCTCCCCTCTGAACCTTCAGATTGTTTCCTAGACTCCATAGTTTCTCATAATTCATTTCCCCCTCTGATTCCCCCTCTGATTCAGTTTTTCCTTCCTTCTCCTAATGTCCTCCATGCTATTCCTTATGTTCCACATGTGAGTGAAGCCATATGATAATTGTCTTTCTCTGACTTATTTCACTCAGCATAATCTCCTCCAGTTGCATCCATGTCAATGCAAATAGTGGGTATTCATCCTTTCTGATGGCTGAGTAATATTCCACTGTGTATATGAACCACATCTTCTCTATCCATTCATCTTTTGAAGGGTATCTTGGCTCCTTCCACAGTTTGACTATTGTGGACATTGCTCTATGAACATTTGGGTACATGTGCCTCTTCTTTTCATCTGTATCTTTGGGGTCAATACCCAGTAGTGCAGTTGCTGGGTCATAGTGTAGCTCTATTTTCAACGTCTTGAGGAATCTCCACACTGTTTTCCAGAGTGGCTCTACCAGCTTGCATTCCCACCAAAAGTGTAAGAGTGTTCCCCTTTCTCCACATCCTCTCCAACATTTGTTGTTTCTTGTCTTTTAATTTTTGCCATTCTAACTGGTGTAAGGTGGTATCTCAATGTGGTTTTGATTTGAATTTAACAGGTGGCTAATGATGTTGAATATTTTTTCATGTGTCTGTTGGCCATTTGTATGTCGTCTTTGGAAAATTAAGTGTCTGTTCATGTCTTCTGCCCATTTTTTGACTTGACTATTTGGGTTTTTTTGGGTGTTGAGTTTGAGAAGTTCTTTGTAGATCTTGGATACCGCCCTTTCTTTGTAATGTCATTTGCAAATATCTTCTCCCATTCCGTGGGGTGGGTTGCCTCTCAGTGTTGTTGACTGTTTCCTTTTATGGCACATGGATAACTGAGCAGCATCTGGGAGCCCTAGTAGATGCTACCGGTGGCCTGAACATATGCCCAGGCCCCATCATTTCAGTCCATGCTACAGGGGGCCCACACCCTGATCCCTATTACATGCACATATATTAGGTTACACAGATAAAAGGATTTTGCAGAGGTAATTAAGCTTATGAACTTTGAAGTAGGGAAATTATATGGATTAACTGGGTGGGCCCAATCTCATCACAGGGTTCCTTAAAAGCAGAGAACACTCTTTAGCTGAAGTCTGAGAGACAGAGCAGAACACCAAGTCAGAGTGACTCACGGCACAAGAGGGTCTTAACCTGCCATTGCTGGTGGGAAGCCGCATGGAAAGAAGGAGAAGAATGTGGGCAGCCTCGAGAAGCAAAAGGTGCTTTGCTACAACTCTAAGGACCTGAATCTGAATAACAACCTGAATGAACTTGGGAAAAGCTTATCCTTGGAGCCTCCTGGGAGGAAAATGGCTTGGCTGACACTGTGATTTCAGCCCTATGAGACCACAAGCAGGGGGGTTCAGAGCAGTCCAGCTGTACCTGGACTTCAGACTTACAGAACCATGAGGCAGGTGCCTGTTTTAAATCACTAAATTTGTAATAATTTGTAATAGAAAACTAACATTCAGACCGACCTCCAATAGCCAGGGCCACAGTTCCTTCTCTGAAGGCTTTCTCGTGACTCCCAAGAATGTTCTTCCCTAGTAGGTTGCTAGACATATATGCCAGGGAACTGGTGACAGATACAGAGCCAGAGCTGGGGAGACACGCCTCAGCTCCCTCGGCTCCTTAGTGGGTAACTTTGAGGTGTGTGTTCCTCAGTGAGGCTCCGAGTCTCCTGGCAGGGCTAAGCTCCAGTGGCCCACAGCGGTGATATGCTTGACAAAGCACGGTGACATGCATTTGTTGGGGGCAGGGGGTGTGCTTCATTTTCTTCTGCATATTACATCTTTCATCTCTCCTGATTCTTGAAATCAATTTCTAAATATGGTTTTTCAACCCATATCTCAGGGTCTACATTCCAGTGCACCTCCAAACCAAGGCAGCACTATTCTTCCTATCGCTTTCATAGATATTTCAGTGTGTAAACCAGAGTCTGGTTGAGTCCACAGGACTCATTTTACGAAATTAATTCCCACCAATGACAAACCAAGTTTGCACAGAGAGAGCAGCGTTTCCCAGAGTTTCCCAGAACCCTGCTTGAGAAATGCTGCACTGGCCATGAGCATTTGGGGCTGTACCTCTTTTATTCTGATTTTTTAAATTTTATTTATTTGTGCATGCACAAGAGAGATAAATAGTGCATAGGCAGGGGGAGAGGTAGGCAGAAGGAGAAGCACCATGCTGAGCCGGGAGTCCCCACTCGGGACTCGATCCCAGCACCCTAGGATCACGACCTGAGCTGAAGGCAGATGCTTAACCGACTAAGCCACCCCAGCATGTGGGAAGCCGTGCCTTTCTCACTGCTCTTACCACAGCCACTAGCACAGCTCCTGACACATTCCCAGCGCATTTTTACCAAATGTAGGGATCCATCTCCAATCTCCTAGACAGTTCCTGTTGCTTCACTTAGGGACCCTGTTCGGGTCTCTCCTAGCTCTTCATTTCTGTTCAGTCTCCTCGCTCCACAGGCTCTCATTAGCAACCTGTTGCAACAGTCCTTTGCCAGGCCTCTAACTTGCATTTTCCAGGTTGTGTAGAGATGATCAAAGGCATCTCCGCTAAGCCTGAGTGCAGGCAGGAGGCTGACATGAAGAGAAGCCAAGCGTAGGACCCCCTGCTCTTTGTCGGGAAACTCTCACTTCACTAGTGGGCTCCCCAGAGTCCCTTCTCCAGCATTATTGATGCTGGCGAAACTCGTAGGCATTATTTCACTCTATGTCATCTCCCGAGCAGCAATGGATGGCGGTCACAATTGGGAAAGATCAAGAAATGAAATGAAACAATGCTGAACCAATGATAAAGTCACAACAAAAACCTGCCTGACTGCAAAGCATTTAGGGCTCATCCTAAGTATTAAAATGTGCTCAACGGGAATGTTTCTTTTTTTTAACATATTTTAAGAAACAATACTGCACAAATTCATAATGCCCACACAGGGTATTTTTTTAAAATAAGGAACTCGCAAAGATACTTATCTGTAACCTTTGGATAAGTGGAGTTTCCTTGCCCATGGACCCTACTGTCATTTCTGCCCTGAATCACAGGGGAATGTAGAGGTTGTTATCTCTCAGGACAACAGAAAGAGAGAGACCACAAGTAAGAAGAGCAGGAAGTTCGCTTAAGTGATACAACTTTTATAAAATACTAAGCAAAGGCTGATATGCTGTACCTATGCCCCCAACCCCCACCCCCACAAGGCAGTATGTGTGACATTCCCCAGGCACTCTGGACTGCCCTCAAGCTAGGGGAAGGGAAAAATTAATGGAGACCACAGTCTTGATAGGGATCATAGTCCTGTGGGGCCGTGAGTCTCCATCAGTTTACAAATGTCTTAGTGATTTAGAAAAAAAAAAAAAAATTCTCATTAATAACCTCACTTCCATTGACTTAATTTCCTGGAGCCCTAACATCACCCTCCCCTCCACAATGATGTGGGAAACAGAGGTAGAAGGGAACGGAAATAGAGTAAGATTTCCTTATAACCTGCCCGCCACTGACAAACACTTTGAGGCGCAGTAGGACATTCTTCCGGGAAGCTCCCAGCTACCTTCCTGCTAATGCCTCACTGGAAGGAAGAACCACCAGCGCTTGACAACAGGCGGGACTCCAGCATCCTGAGAGTCTTCCTTAACAGATGAAAGTCCTTTCAAACGCCTCCCTTTGTCCTAACCTCCCGCAACGCCCAAGTATAGAATCAGCCATTCCTCACAACCCTGGTGTGCTCTTCGTGCCCAGAGGTCCTGTCCCTGTGTTTTAATAAAACCACCTTTTTGTGCCAAATGCCTCTCAAGGATTCTTTCTTGGCCATCAGCACTGGCCCTCGCCAAAATGTTCCCAAACAAAGTCACCTTCATGGCCTTTCCTTGATGCATGCCTATGCGAAGCACGAAGTCGTTGTCTTCTTAAAAAGGCCACTAATCCTTTGGGGCTCCTGGGTGGCTCAGTGGGTTAAAGCCTTTGCCTTCAGCTCAGGTCATGATCTCAGGGTCCTGGGATGGAGCCCCGCATTGGGTTCTCTGCTCAACAGGGAGCCTGCTTCTCTCCTCTCTCTCTCGGTCTGCCTTTCTACCTACTTGTGATCTCTGTCTGTCAAATAAATAAATATCTTAAAAAAAAAAAAAAAAAAGGCCACTAATCCTTTATGATGGTTTCAGCCTCAAGGAAGCTTCTAACCCCAGCTCCCTCTCACAGGTCCCATCTCTGAGCACCACAACACAGAGGGCAGGGGAACTTCCACATAAGAACTTTCGGAGTCACCTACGTTCCGTCGAGAGCTGCTCATTTTCCGGTTGCAGTTTCCCCATTAAAAGTGGGGATTTCAGAATGGGGAAACAAAATCTTTTCTCTGGAACACTGAAAAATGTTCACGTGGTGCCTGACAGCAGACTCCCCAGCAGCTCACAGGAGATGGGCGTAAGGGCGATGATGCATCAATGTCAGGCTCCCCGCCCTGCCCCAGGGACCCTGGGTCCCGCCATTCATCTCACAGAAGAGGTCAGGACGCCGGAGCCCGCCAGACCATTCACTTCCATCCTCTGGGTTTCAGCTTCTCCATCTCTGTAATGAGGTCAGATCAGAGGTTTCCTAAAATCCCTGGAGTTCCAATATCCTCTTCCCATGCTTGTTTCATGTTATCACGGACCCTGATGTCCTAAAATGATTGATGTTTTACATAGGATGCATAATTTTAGTTAGAAGAAAAATAAAAACATCTAATTAAAGCTCTGAAAAAAAACATTACTTAGAACCTGATCTATGGTTTGTGATGCATATTGGAATTTATCTTTTGGTTATGCTATTATTTCTTGCAAGTCTTCTGATTACTTTCATTAGAAACTCTGTAGAGATTGCGGGAATGGTTCAGTGCTAAATTTATAAAATAAAATAATGAACTAAAAATGATACTGTGAGCACTTTTTTTTTTTTTTTAATTTTACTTGAGAGACAAAGAGAGGGCAGAAGTGGGGGAAAAAGCAGAGGGAAAGGGAAAAACAGGTTCCCCACTGAGCAGAGAGCCAGAAGCTGGGCTTAATCCCACGCCCCTGGAATCATGACCTGAGCTGAAGGCAGACCTTAATGGACTGAGTCACCCAGGTGCCCTTGTGGGCCCTCTTGAAAGTAGGATAGTTGAAGAATATTATTATAGCAACCTAAAGTATTGGGCTAATTTTGCTTTATTCAGAAAATAAAATTATTAAAAATGGTTAGTTATCAATTATATAAGAGGAAAGGAAAGCAAGCAAGCAGGGGGATGCAGGCAGAACGTTCAAATCCAACAAAAATCTCTCATAAGCTCTGCTACTACGATGCTAACGTGTAAAACTGGCTCCTCACGGACAACCCACTGTCATGAATGTTAGTCATCGGTGGGCCAATCACAATCTGGTAGTGCACATTTACAAGGACTCCCAAGTTCTCCACATCCTGGCCAACAGCCGTCTTCCCAGATGTGAGGCCATAGCTCACGGTGGCTTTGGTTTGCATTTCCCTGACGGCTCGTGATACCAAGGGCCTCTTCATAGACCTGTTGGCCACTTGTATGGCCATCCTCGAAGAGCGTCTATTCCATGCCTTTACCTCATTTTAAAAATCAAGTTACTGAAGTTTTGTTTTTGTTTCCCTATTGAGTTGTAGGTTTTCCTTATTATTAGGAAATTAACCCCTTATCTGATATACAGTTGGCAAATATTTTCTCCCGATCTACATAAGCTTTTTCGTTTGATCAAGTCCCCCTTGTGTATTTTTGCTTGTGTTGCCTGTGCTTTTGGGGTCATATCCATGAAATCATTGTCAAGACCAATGTCACTACGGAGAACACTATGGCTATTTCTTCAGAAGTTGTTAATAGAGCTGCTTTATGATCCAGGACTCACACTGCTGAGTATTTATTTATCCACAAAGATTGAAATCAGCACGTCCAAGAGCTATGAGCACTCTAGTGTTCAATGAGGCACCGGAGCCAAGATGTAAGAACAAGCTAAATATCCATTAACAAATGGATGGATAAAGAAAATGTGATATATACATACAATGGAATTTTACTAGCCTCACCCAAGGACCCTGCTGTTGGTGACAACATGGATAAACCCGGGGGACGCAATGGTAAGACAAACAAACCAGTCACAGAAGGACAAACACTGCCTGATTCCACTTACAGGACACATCTACGATAGTCCAACGAACAGAAGCAGAGAGTAGAGGGGTAGTTACCAGGAACGGGGGGAAGGGGAAATGGGGAGTTGCTAATCAACAGACATCATGTCTTAAGTATGTAAGATGAAAAAGTTCCAGAGATCTGCTGCACAGCACTGTCTCTATAGTGAACAATACTGTATTTTATACTTAAAAATTTGTTAAGAGGATAGCTCTCATGTTTAAGGGTTCTTGCCACAATAAAATAAAATACAAGACAAAATTAGCAGCTGGTTGGCTAAGACTTTGAACATGACCTTGAATTAAAAAAAAAAAAAATGAAGTCAGTAAAGAAACTAAAGAATTACTTGTCTAATTAATAGCTCCAGAAGCTTTCATTTTCTTTAATAATACTCCTCAGATACCCCAGCATTAAGTTGGCACAGTCATGGAGGAGGATGGCAAATGCTTCTTTCCAGTATTGCTCTGAATACTTTTCAATGGCTAAAATCTTTTAAAAGTATCTACCCAAGCATGGCTTGTGGAAAAGAGATAAAAAGCTAAAAAAAGGAAACACATTATGCAGCAGAACTCATTTGAATGATTTATTTAAAAGTGTTACTGAAGAAAAGAAAGAAAATTCTTTAGTATACAGAATCTATCTCTGAAATCCTTTGGGGAGACACAAATTTATTTTGCTCACATAATCTGGGCAATAAAATTATGGCATAATCATACAAACATTTTATAAAATAATGCTGGGGAACTGAGTAATGCAAATCACTAGGCAATTTCCAGATCTCCATATTATTTGCATATTTAGAACAGGCTACTTCTAGAAACCTACTTTGCACAAAGACTAGCATGTGTACACAAAGAAAGTAATAGTTGCAAGAGTTATCAAGTGATGACTATGCCTCTATGTTGAGCTCATTTAATACTGATAAATATCCTTTTCTACCCATTACTTCTCTCCCCACCAGTGGCCCCACATGATGATTCTCAAAGGAAACCATTATTAAGAGAGAGGAAGGCTTGTGCTTTGCTGTCTGTCCTCACCATGATGCCTTGGGAATAGTGGTATCATTTATAGACTTGAGGAAGAACTGAAGAACTCCTACTTTAAGAAATAATATAACAAATTAACATCCAAAATGCTGTATATAAAGTGATGCTACTTGGGAATCATTCAAAATTAGATTCCTAGACATTTTTTAAAAAATTCTTAAATATCACAGAGATACAGAGGATAAGAGGAGGTAATAGTAAAATCTAGGAAAGGTCAGTGTCCTGACTGTAAGGATGGAGGGATTTCTTAAGTTCAGGTCAGTGTATTAGTTTTTAATTGCTGCTGTAATGAAGGACCACAAATGTAGCCAATCAGCTCAAATTAATTATGTTGTAATTCAAGAGAGAAGAAGTCTGAAATAGAGCTCAGTGGACTAACACCAAGGTGTCTGCAGGGCTGTCCTGTGTTCCTTTTGGATGCAGGGGAGACTCTCCTACGGGGCAATCAGTTTCTTTGCCCTTCCCTGCTTCCAGAGGCTGCCCTGCATTACTCGACTCATGGTTCCCTTCATCTTCAATCTAGCAATTGGATCCTCTATACAAAGATTCTGTAGGCTCACCTTCTCTCTGACTCTCTTATCTCCCTCCTTCCTTTTTAAGGACACTTATGATTACACTGGGCCCACCCAGATAATCCAGGATAATCCCCCTATCACAAGATGTGTAATTTAATCATATTTGCAAAGTCCCTTTTACCATGTAAGGTAACATATTCATGTAGGCTCTGGGGATTAGAATGTCAAGGGAGCTGTAGGGTCATGATGCTGCCAAACACAGTTATAAATGCATGTGGATATCCATGAGATTTCAAGATGGGAGAGGGAGGTGTGGAGAGGAAGCAAAAATGAAGATAGAGATTCTCAAATAATTCATCAGCCTAAGAAAGGAAGATGAGTGACTCGCTATCCCAGGGCTCCCTTTTTGATCATGAATATTTCTTTTGGACTTGAGTTGAAATATACATTATTAGGCATGTATTACCAACCGTTTTTTCTTTCCTTAAAGATTTTTTAAAAGTAATCTCTATACCCAACATGGGGCTTGAATTCACAACCCCAAGATCCAGAGTCCCACCCTCCAACTGAGCCAGCCTGGCACCGCTAGTTATTTCTATGGTATAATTTCCATTAGCAAAATATATTTATGTTACAGAATGTATAATATGCTGAGTTTTGGTAAATGTAGGTACATGACTAACTGATGTAGTTTGGGAATATAGGTGAGGTTTGGTGGGATGAGATCCGGAGCCCACGACCAGGAAGGAATTCTTGAGACGTCTTTGGTACAAAAATAGTGTGGGGTTATTAAACTGCAGGACAGGACCTATGGGCAGAAACTGCTGTTGCACCAGGGTTGTGAGGGGTGGCTGATTTTCAACTTGGAAGTTGGGGGAGGTAAGGAAAAGGGAGTTTTTTTTAGAAGAACTTTATTTTTTCAATTTAAAATTTTTTTTTTCTCAGTGTTCCAAAATTCATTGTTTATGCACCACACCCAGTGCTCCATTGTAATACGTGCCTTTCATATGCTAAAGAGGACCTCCAAGAAACAAAGGCCTTTGCCATTGCCAAGTTCAGGTGGTTTATCCCTTTAGGAAGGCATTAACATTAAGACAAATGGGAGCTTCCCAGAGGGAGGACTGTCACACCTGGAGTGGGGGAGGAGGGAGGGTTACAGGGTGTCAGCTTCTGCTTTGTCCTTAGCTAGCCTTCTAATATAGAGTCTCACCGGCCACCAACTGAGCCAGCCCAGCACCGCTAGTTATTTCTATGGTAATAGAAATAACCTCATCATAACCACCACATTAATCAAGATAAAGACTTTCTCCATCACTCTAAACTAAAATACTCACAGATTTTCTATTTCTAGCAGTATCCTATATATATATATATATATATATATACCATGTACACATATCAAGTCAAATATATGGGACATATATAGTTGGTGCCTCGTAAGATTTCTACTCATAAGGTAGAACTATACCTTTCTACCAGTGTATTCGGAACAGAAACTGTCCAAGGATAAAGAGGCTACCTCCTAACCAGGATTAGAACACTAGCCAAAACTATTTTGATTAAAAACAAAACAAAACAAAACAAAACAACCTCAAGTTGGTTTTTCCCCCCTGTAGTAAATTACTGATACTTCTTTTCTTTTTTTTAAGATTTTATTTATTTACTTGACAGACAAAGATCACAAGTAGGCAGAGAGGCAGGCAGAGAGGCAGGCAGAGAGAGAGAGAGAGAGAGAGAGGGAAGCAGGCTCCCTGCTGAGCAGAGAGCCTGATGCGGACTCGATCCTAGGACCCTGAGATCATGACCTGAGCTGAAGGCAGCAGCTTAATCCACTGAGCCACCCAGGTGCCCGATATTTATTTCTTAGGGAAATACTTCAGCATACGGTTGAGATCTGTGAAAGCGAATCACTCCTCACAGAGTACTATGTATCTACTTGCATCTACCAAGAGTGCTCATAGCATTAATCACAAGTTCCTGCCTTTAGTGAAATGTTTCTAGGCAGTTCTTGATGTCTGAACAAGAGGATGGTGACAAAAAGCTCTAAAATCATCTAAGACATGCAATGATTAATAAAAATCTAGAAAATGAGGATTGGACTAAGTTCATATTATATTATTGAGCCTCAGTAAATAAATCTAATTAGGTTGCCCCCCCCAAAAAAAACCAAAGCACTTCATCTAAAATTTTAGGAAAGGACAGTAAGTGTCTTTTGTATCGCTCACAGGGAGAGCTGGAGAAAGGAAGTGCTGTGATCCGGTGGCTATCACGGAAGCCTTGCCTAGAGCCTGGGTTAGCAGAAGCCTCAGAACAAGATTTAGCGATGATGGCAGAACAATGTTCCCAGAAAAACAAAAAGAGAGGATAGCCCCTCACAGAGGGAGTGTCACTACTGAGCCAATCAAGAGGAAATCAGGGCGCAAGTTCTATGTGTACTGGCAGAAGAGGTAAAATTCACTGCAGGTGACTTGAAGGTGGAAAGTCAGAAGCCCTGGTTGAGAGAGAAAGGCTCCATGTCCCACACAGATGATGGTCCGCTCAGGTGCTCGGTGGTGACAGAAGGGACATCCACCACGTCGGTCACACACTAGCTGAGCTTCTGGTGCCTTGCCCAGAGAAATGGTTCCATTGAACCCTTCAAGTTTTGGTTCTATTCATGCAACAAACTCTAAGACAAAGTGGTGAGGGCTGCCTTTCCCAAACCTTACTGTGCCTCAACAAAAATCATTTTGGGTGTCTGCAGAAGGAGGGCTCTGATGCCAGATGATCCAGGCTTTGAGTTTCGGCCGGCCTCCGTGTTAGCTATATTAAAAGGATATACTACTTGTCCTTCGTGCCTTTGGTTTCCATCCTGTGTAAGATGGAGATGATGCCCACCTCCTGTTCTTAGGAAGAGCCAATGTCATCCCAGGTCTAAAATGTGCTGCGTGCCTTGCACAGTGCTGACTTCTCCCCAGGGTTCTGTATATTATGGCGTATTTCTCCTCTTCCCCTCACTATCATTCTGTCATCCTTCGGTTAAAGTGACAAATGTCAGATGAATAGACTCAACTCCAAAGCATTAAAAAAGCGGTGAGGCCCAGCCGTGTTGGAGGGGCCGAGGATATTCCGTTGGACGAGTGGACTTCACTGTGTGAAGAGGGGAACCGAGACCCACCCAGGAAGAGAGGGCACCCTTAGGCCATCCTCCCGGCTAACATGAAGGAGAAATGGTTGATTGGGTCAGCCTGGAGAGAGGAGTCAGTGAGCACGTGCAGGGGGCACCCTCCTCTCTGGTACTTCTGGCTGCCTCCACCTCTTCTGACCCCAGCAGAAGTTTCTGGGCAATGGGGCACCTGGGTGGCTCAGTTGGTTAAGTGTCTGCCTTCAGCTCAGACCATGATCCCAGGGTCCTGGGATTGAGCCTCACATCAGGCTTCTTGCTCAATGAGAAGATTGCTTTTCCCTCTGCCTGCTGCTCCCCCGCTTATGCTCTCTCTCTCTCTGACAAATAAATATATAAAATCTTTTTTAAAAAAGGTTTTGGGGCAATGAACTCCCCATTCTCCAGGGATGATTGAAGCTGTCATTCCAAGGAGATTGAAGAGAATATATTTCTTTCTAGCTATAAATGAGGCATATGTTTATGTGAGAGTCTGTCTTCTGGCTGCTTGAATGTATCCCGACATTCAGTTGGAGATGTACCTTTATATGGAAATTGTCAAGTGATGTTCCTTTCCTTACTTTTTCCATTTTTTTTAAAATCAGTTGAACACACCAATACATATTATACACACGTGTGTTTGTTTACTGGCCCAACTTAAAAACCATAAAACAGTGGTACCTAACAATAACTTCCTAACCCAGAAATTACTACAAGCACAACTAAAGCACGTCAGCTGATTTTTAAAAAAATACCACTACTTCTAAGCCAATACTTCTGAAAGAATAAAAACATATGCATACATATTTTAGTTATTAATTCTTATTATTTTCAATGGAATAAAGAAAGTCCTATTGTCATAATCCAGAGGGTATAATTACTGCCAACATTTCATCATGTTGTCATTATGACTTAGCAGAATTTTAATGTTTAATTCTTTTTTTTTTAAAAGATTTTATTTATTTATTTGACATACAGAGATCACAAGTAGGCAGAGAGGCAGGCAGAGAGAGAGGAGGAAATAGGCTCCCTGCTGAGCAGAGAGCCCGATGCGGGGCTCTATCCCAGGACCCTGAGATCATGTCCTGAACTGAAGGCAGAGGCTTTAACCCACTGAGCCACCCAGGTGCCCCTTAATGTTTAATTCTTAAGGGTGTTTGTAAACACTGTTCAGAGTTCTCTGCCTTCTAACAGTATGTGCTGCAGACATGTGAGAGAAGAAGAGAAACGTTTGGAATGTTGAGGGTTGATGGCCATTTAAATCCTTCACACATCAGTGGGAGAACAGATTTCTCAGTATTGGAAATCACGATGCCTACCTGCACATTATAGATCTGTGATTAAAGCTTCAAGTTTCCCTGAAAACTTGTACAATTAAAGGCTTTTGCAAATGCATAATCTTCATACATTAAGTAAAACTCTATTTTTTTTTCCTATTGATCTTTCTAACAGCCTTATTCTAGAACATTCCATGGTATTGAGTTTTGAAATGGCAGCAGAGGAACAAGTCCCTCAAAAATCGATTCCATTGATTTCCATTCATGCAAATGCATTAAGTTTTACCCTAGTTGATGTTCTTTCCTACTAGAGGAGAGTCAGACTGAAGATCAGCTTTCTACATTCTGCTCCATCCCACTTCCCACCCATGTTTCCAAGGGGATCTCATAGTATTTCTGAATAAACAAGGCAACATCTCACCTGTAAAGTTTTCTAAAAAACATGAGCAACGCTATAGCATGATGAATTATGTGAACAATAAACTGCAAATACACATAATGATAAGAACTTATAATAATAATTGGAGAGATAAGATTCAACGTGACCCATTTATTGAATACAAAATAGGAGATACTCAGATTAAAACATTTAAAACTATGAAGAGGGGCACCTGGGTGGCTCAGTGGGTTAAGCCTCTGCCTTCGGCTCAGGTCATGATCTCAGGGTCCTGGGATTGAGCCCCGCATTGGGCTCTCTGCACAGCAGGGAGCCTGCTTCCCCCTCTCTCTCTGCCTGCCTCTCTGTTTGCTTGTGATCTCTCTCTGTTGAATAAATAAATAAAATCTTTTAAAAAATAAAATAAAATAATAAAACTATGAAGAGATAGGCCAGTGCAATGTAGGCAGAATGAGAAAGGGAGACGCAGCTCAAAGCACATGTCTATAGTTCCCAGGTGTCCCTTTACAGGAACCGCCACCTGTCTCCCACTAGAGTTGCAGGCAAGTCAGGAGACCCCATTCTCAGTCTTACAATGGTGTAAGACCCTGACAAGTCAATTAATATCTTTTGACTATTTACTATTATATCCTGATGACTATAAAACATATATTTATACTCCAGACAGTCCTGCTAAGCAGCATGGTTTTTTACTGAATTACTTTATTGTCTCTGCTGGGAAGTCCACTAGTCACCTTTAAATCAACATCTCCATTCAGTCTGTCATTCCCCCCAAGTCCTTAGACCGACCCTGACTGCTATTACTTCATGAGTAGCATTATTACTCACCTCTTCTACCCGTCTCAGCCTCTCAGAGGATCTTAGACATCTCCTTATTTTCCACTCCCATCCGTAACCCCCACCATATACATTTGATTATGGTCAAGCCCCCGTAAATCTAATACTGTATTAACTTTCCAATCCATTGCTTCTTCTCCACTTGAGCTGGAGCTGCTTAAAGTAGGGCCTCCAACACTTTGTATCTGGATTGTTCTAATGAGTTTCTAATAGCTCTCCCTGCTTCCAATCCTGTTTTCCTTCTAATTTTTCTTCACACTATTGTCACGTCATCTTGGAAAATGAAATCTGTCCCCCACCTCTCTCCATCCCTTGCTTAAAATCCTTGCCTGGCTTCCCTTAGAGTTCAGAATAATGTTTCAAGATCAAACAAGAAATGTCCTATTAAATTTTGACTGAAATAGAGAGTAGGTTGACTACATTTCCCTAACCTTTGAAATGTTCAGATTTCACCTGATAAACTTTAAGGATTATCTGTCTCACAAATTCTACCCCCATAGATCAAATCCCTCCACCCACCTTCCTGGCATCAGGACACCCCTCTCTTCCCACCACCACACTGTCTTCATCTTTGGGACACTCCACATATAATAGAGAACAGAGACCAAAAGGTTTACTGAACCTTGGGATAATTAATTTTATGAAACCAATAATGCCTGGGAACCATGGAAGCAGCTGCCCAGTCTCAAAGCAGATTCCAGAGGAGAACATTCACAAAGATGTTATAGACAACCTCCAACCATATGGGTGCCTTTCCAGGCCCCTTTCTAATTAGCCACCTTACATCACTGTAACTACTCCTATGTCACAGTTAACCATTGGCTTTATCAAGGAGGTGATAAAAGGGTTTTGATACTTTCTCAAGTATTTCTCTTCTTCATATTTCTGAAAGGACCTCTAACACTATCTCAAGTCCATCAAGGGCCTCCAGCCATGCCGGCACATATGGCCATGGGACTCGAATCAACTGGAAATGCTGCTTACCAAGGCACACAGCATCTAAAAATCTACGATTCAAGATGGCGCCCTTCAGGAAAAGAAGAAGACCCCAATATCAGCTCCAAGGGGCAAAAAGATACAGGAAACAGGACAAAGTAGGATAGAAAATATCAGATTCCTTTCACTTGATTTTATCCGTTCACTTAATTAAGCACTATACTTCTCAGTTGGGGTTAGGACATTTCTAAGTCATTTGCAAATATATTAAGTCATACAATCCTCCTCCTAAGTCAATGAGCTCATTGCTACTCGTATTTCTATTTTGCAAATGTGCAAATGAAGGCTCATAGAGATTATTACTTGAAACGCATTCCCATGGCCAGGAATTGGCAGAGCCAGGCCATGAACTCTAGTACGTGGCTGTAGGATCTGTGTTCCTGAGGACTGTGCTCTGAAAATGTACTCTAACTCAGATGGCTTGGCCAAGGAAAACATTTCTAGACTCCACAGCACTGATAACACCAAATGTGTGGGTTTTCACACCCATCTGTTCTCCCAATCTCCAAGGGGACCAGCTGGGTGTCCTACAATTTAGTGCAATTTTGACGCCACTGACCATAAGTTCAAAGACTCTAAAGGTCAAGAGCTCAGTCCCACGAGTCTGCCCTCCACTTCAGATGCCAAGCACAAGGAATGGGTCACCAGGTTACCCACAGTTTTGTCTGACTTGGCTACAAACTGGGGACCGCCATCACTCCCTCTTCAAATTCAATCATTTGCTATAATGGCACACATAACTCAGGGCAAGAATTTACTTACTATTACTGGTTTATTATAAAGGATGTTATAAATGATACAGATGCACAAACACCTAGGACAGCATCTAGAAGGGTCCCAAATCACGTGAGTCTCTGTCCCCTTGGAGATGGGTATGCCACCCTCCTGGCACATGGATGCCTTCACCAACCCAGCAGCTCTGCAGGCTCCTTTATCTAGGGTCCTTAGGAAGGTTCCATTATGTGGACATATTGATTAAACCATTGGTCACTGGTGATTAACTCAATCCTCAGCCCCTCTCCCCTCCTTGGAGATTGGGGGATGGGGCTAAAAATGCCAACCCTCTAATCACCTCGTTGGTTCCTCTGGAAAACAGCCCCCATCCTAAAGCTACCTGGAACAGCCAGCCACCAGTCATCTCATTAACGTAAGCACAGGCCTGGTTGACAGGGGCTTATCATGGATGACAAAAGATGATGCTATCACTGCTATCACTCAGGAAATTAAAAGGGGTTCAAGAGACCTGTGCCTGGAACTGGAGGCAGAGACCAGGTATATACAGACCTTCCTTGACTTACAATGGTGTTGTGTCCTGATAAACTCTTCGGAAATTGAAGATGTCTCAAGTCATAGTGCATTTATTACAACACCTAACCCACTGAACTGACATCATAGCTTCCCCTAGCCTACCTTAAAAGTGCTCAGAACACTTCCATTAGCCTACAGTTGGGCAAAATCAGCAAACTCCAAGCCTATTTTATGAAAAAGTGTTGGATGTTTCATGTAATTTATTGAGTACCATACTGAAAGTGGAAAACAGAATGGTTATTGGTGCAGGAGGAGGAGCCTAAGTGTAGCGAGTGTTTACCCTCCTGATTGCGTGGCTGCCTGGGATTGGGGGCAGGGGCTGCCAGCACCCAGCATAAGAGGGTATGGGATCCTCTATTACTAGCCCAGAAAAAGATCTGAGGTCAAAGTACAGTTCCTAATTAATGCTTATCATTTTTGCAACACTGTAAAGTATATAAAATTAGAATCATCGTGAGCTGGGGACCATATGCATTTCTTACACAATATTATATATGATACCTGGATGCCATATCAGCTCCTACGTTAATCCCCCTAACTCCAAATATTGGGAAATCCACATGTTCCCCACCTGTCCTAGGTCTGATTAAAGAATCAAAGAAACCTCCACAGGAGTGTGTCTAGGGGCCCAGGCGTGGACAGAGTTCAGACTACAAGCCTTTCCTCCAGGTGTGGTTTATCAAAGCTTGGAGCAGCCCCGCTGACGAGGCATGATGGCTGACATCCAATGACATTCCATTTGTAAATCTTTATTTGCAAGGAAGAATGCAGTTGAAAACCTACAGCCTGTTTTTCTACATGTTCTGTTAGTATCTCGGCAGGCATGTCAAAGATGAGACAAGATGCGAACGGTCACACATCAGGCCTTGCACAGCCGAGGTTGCAACAAAGAGGTGTGCCAATCCCAAGGTTCTCAAGAACCCAGGGACCTCCAGGAGAGCTCTCCTCAGCCTGGCGGGGGGTTCCTGCTTCCCATCACACCTACAGACGCAAGGCCTGCTGGGCTCATCAAAGCACAAAGGAAGAGTGGGGAAGGCAGCAGGAGACCAGAGATACCAACAAAGACCATCCTTCTGGAGGCAGCAGGACTCCCACCTTACTCACATAAGAGAGACCACATGCACTGTCTGTATCTGGACACTAGGAAATCTCACCAACCTCGTGCGGGGGCCAAGAGCACAAGCGCCAGCCCTCTCCCAAGCACTTCTGCTACTATACATAGGAAGCCAAGGGCTGCTCCCAATCTTCACACGGTTCCCAGGCCAGAAGACCACAAAGGAAGCAAAAACGCAGTTTCAATGCCCTGTAATGTTTTTGTTGCAAATATAGTCTTGGCCGTGAAAGTAATTTTGATGGCAATGTCTGTCCAATCCACGTACCCACCTAGACAAGCACATTTTAATCTCAATTATTACTAATTCTCTGTTCATTTTACTGACATTCTCCAAATGGGAAAGAAAATTCACCTAATTACAGCTCAATTCCCACCGTATTATTATTCAAGCAAAGAATGTTAAGTATTTTCAAAGTCTGGTTTTAGGTTTGAAGGGTTAGGCTCAAGAAAGAACAGAATAAATGTTTAAAAAATGTTACATGTAGTCATTTTAGGTAAAATTACATTAATTTTTAAAAATTTGTTTGACAAAGAGAGAGAGGGAGAATGAAAGAAAGAACTTAAGCAAGAGGAGCGGCAGACAGAGGGAGAAGCAGGCTCCTTGCTCACCAGGGAGCCCGATGCAGGACTCAAACCCAGGACCCCAGGATCATGATCTGAGCCAAAGGCAGATGCTTAACCGACTGAGCCATCCAGGTGCCCCCAAACTATGCTAATTTTTGAAGAAATGGTTTCTGTATCCTTTCTTTGAATGAAAATATATGAAATTACCAACTGGCACTTGACCACGATTGCCCACACTAGCAAATGTGTAGCTACAAAAGGAGAGTGGATAGAGTAACAGACTGGCTCTAATGGTTAGTTTGGAGAGGCATTATTAAAGAGACTGAGGTCTACCATGTCTTCCTCATTATTCATTCAACAAATGGTTGTCGTATTATGTGTAAGACACTGTGTGACATACAGGACATGTAGTAGGAGACACAGAATAAAAATAAAAGGTCAAATTCATTTTTTAGCAAGTCTGTGCGTGAACTTCAGTCCTAAGCTATGGCAAAGAGACTACAGAAAATGATGTCATGCTACTGATACTATTAGCCCATGGAATTATTTAGGTTTTCTTTCCGTTTTGTACAGCTACTACCTGCAGATAATGTAGGTAGGAAAACTTACTACTTTAACCTGAGACCTAAAAGGCAGCCCCAATTAAACAGGTAATTTGCATGTAAAAACAAACATACACTGTTTTTCTGACAACCCTGAGCTAATAGCATACATAAGTATGTGATATTTGTCAAGGCTTTTTTTTTTTTTTAATGTACTTATTATTTAGCACATGCTATTCTCTCAGGGTTGTCAGAAAAACAAAATATGCTCATCACTAATGAATAAGTAATATGTTTCAAGTAAGGTTAAGTACATTTTTCGAATTCTCCCGAACTACTTCCTATCAGTTATCCCCAAAGAGAATCAAGAATAACTAAAAAATGTTCCTGACTGTTTCTCTCAATACTCACAGTCTAGTCATTTGGGATTGCAGTCTTTATTAGGATAAGATGTTAATTTGTTAACTTCAAAAAAAAAAAAAAATAAGGCAAAGCATGCAGCTCTCAGTAGAAAAGTTAATTCTAATGCAGTAGAACAAATTAGCACTGGTAAGCAAAGCAGTTTGGAGAAGCTCCTAAGCATTTCTAAGAAACAGACACACTGTTGCAAAAGGAAGAAAATGCAATAGAAGATAAAAACTAGACCCCATCAACGATTTGCTTGAGAGTGGATGTTTCTGTTAGATGTGCACCAGCTCAGCCTGGTTTGCCTGTTATTTCTGGTAGCATTTAATCTTGTCAAGTTTCCTTTTGAAAGCTTAACATTTGACATCTACAGCAGTAAGAGTGACAGAAATTCAGTCAGCGATTTTTTTAAACTCCTAATGATATTCTTTTCTTCTCATAGTATTTCATTCGTTTGCTAGAGAGAATTCTATTTTATGTAAAAAAGTGTGCTGAGCCTTTTAGGGAAGGACGTAAGAATATTGTTTATTGCCAGTCACAGTATGCTTTTTATAGGAAGATATAAACGGGTCCTTCTGTCCATAGAGTGGAACAAGAGAAATAGCTTTACTGCATAATTTATTTCTCTGGCACATGCTCTCAACAGTGACTATCATTGCCATCCAGTAGACACTTGATTAGTTTCCTTAGAGTTCCGTTATACTTTGGGTCATTAAGCAGTTTGGTCAGCATTTTCCCTGGGCGGCAGAATATCACGCGAGCATCTGAGTTCAGTTTGGGAACATGTGAACATGGGAACGACTCATTAAAAAGAGCAATTCAAAAGTCTGATTTAAATATTGCTGAGTGTTTATTTGAGTATCAGGCATATGTGTCTGCAGCACCGTGGGGTGCTACAGGATTTGTCAGAACCACAGTAACTGTGTGGTCTTTGGAAAACAGTGTATTGAACTGCGAATCACCTGAAAGTTGGCAGTCCGTGCATTTCACTCCACCAAGCTCTTTAAATTCTGCCCACCATCAGTTAGAGACTAGGAAGCACAGATACCAGTGAATCACCCCAGGTCCAAGTATACGCAAGGAACATAAGTTTTCGGTCTTCTGTGCTAAATGTGGTGACAGTGATCTCTAATTCTGAGCACTTTGGAGGGATGCTTAGGGAAGAGTTGAAATATATAATACCAGTAGGAACTGGATATCTTGTGTGTGCTAACACTACAATCCTGACCATATTCCTGAAAAGGAAGTATTTTTATCCCATTACAGGTGAATAAAAAACAAGCAAAACTGGGCCCAGAAGATCAGTAACTACGTCTGACCTGAAAAATCAAGGAATTAGATTAGAATACAAACCTCCCTCAAAATCTTCTCATTTTTGGGGTCTCTCACTTGGGTATAGTAAGTTAGTGTTGTGTGTCTTATTATTACTTATTTTAATGGCTTTAAAATCCTATAGTTTCTAGAGCCTAGATAAAAAGAATTCCTCTCGGGGTGCCTGGGTGGCTCAGTGGGTTAAAGCCTCTGCCTGTGGCTCTGGTCATGATCCCAGGGTCCTGGGATCAAGCCCCGCATTGGGCTCTCTGCTCATTGGGAAGCCTGCTTCCTCCTCTCTCTCTCTCTCTGCCTGCCTCTCCGCCTGCTTGTGATCTCTCTCTCTAAAATAAATAAATAAATAAATCTTTTTAAAAAACAATTCCTCTCTTCTTACCAAGTACTATGGAGTCCTTGGAATTCAGTTCTCTAACTCAATAGCCAGTTACCAGATTATTATAAACCTTCAAGTTTATGACTCATTTATACCATAGGGAGCCAGTAGGTTTTAGATGTAGGTCATTCATGCATCTGTTCAATTGTTGAGCATCTACTCCATGCTGCACACTGTCAGGTGTTGAGAGGTAGAGAGATCTCTTGGTCTCCTAAGGTAATCATTAAAAAATACATAAACTTGGGGTGCCTGGGCAGCTCAGTGGGTTGAGCCTCTGCCTTCAGCCCAGGTCATGATCCCAGGTTCCTGGGATGGAGCCCCATATCAGGCTCTCTGCTCAGCGGGGAGCCTGATTCTCACCACCACCCCCCACCCACCTGCCTCTCTTTATACTCGTGATTTCTATGTCAAATAAATAAATAAAATCTTAAAAAAATACATAAACTTGAATTTGCTGCTTTCTCCTTACATACAATTAACCATGGAACGATAAAACAATAATAATGCTTTTTTCTTTCTTTCTTTTAAAGAGGGAGGAAAAAAAGACACCACAATAGAAGCCAGGAGTAGACTTCCTAAATAGGACCCTGAAGCTTGAAACATGAAAGAGAAGGATTATTTTGACTTTGTGCTAGCTAAAAATACCTCTACAGAAAGAAAAAAACACCGTAACAATTACATGACACGTGCAAAACCAGGAAAGATATTTATAACTTATGGTATGTTAGAAAAATGATTAAAAATGATAGAAAACAGGGCAAAGGACAGAAGGAGCTATTTCAAAAAAATGCCAGCAAAAATAAAATAAAATAAAATAAAATGCAATGCCAGTAAACCCATGAAGCCATGTCTTGCTTCAACAGCAAGGAAGGGCATGGGAATGAAATCATGGCTCTACATTTTCTTCAACACACCCAGTGTGGATGGGGTCTGAGGAGGTTCCGGCCCAGTTTCATTGCTCTCATTTTGGTGGGGGGGAGGCGCGGGGAGGGAGACCCACATTGGAGTGTCTACCTCACGGACAAGGCATTTCTCTTTTTTTTTTTTTAAGATTTTATTTCTTTGACAGAGATCACAAGTAGGCAGAGAGGCAGGCAGAGAGAGAAGAGGAAGCAGGCTTCCTGCTGAGCAGAGAGCCTGATGTGGGGCTCGATCCCAGGACCCTGAGATCATCACCTGAGCTGAAGGCAGAGGCTTTAACCCACTGAGCCACCCAGGCACCTCTGACAAGGCATTTTTTATAGCTCCTGAAAACCTTGGCCATGTTTTGTTCCCACAGATAAATTCTGAAAGGAGGAAAAATTGAGTGGTGACTCCATCTTTCTCTTAGCTGATCATCCCGCGATGCCCGCTTGCCTGGGTTCCTTTCTGGAAGGTCACATATGGCGAAGTCAAAGCATGTAATGACAGGCATACCTCAGTAATTTCCTAGTTCAGGGGATCCTTCTCCCCTTCCTCACCCAAACCTGAATTTCCTGGTCACAGGAGGACTTAATTGTAAATGACGTCCTGCAAATCAACATGGTCTAAGGCTGTCACTTAGCAACTACGTGGGACACTGACTTCTTCTTCTTTTTCTTTTTTAAAGATTTTATTTATTTATTTGACAGACAGAGATCACAAGCAGGCAGAGAGGCAGGCACAGAGAGAGAGGAGGAAGCAGGCTCCCTGCTGAGCAGAGAGCCCAATGCGGGGCTCGATCCCAGGACCCTGGGATCATGACGCGGGCCAAAGGCAGAGGCTCAACCTACTGAGACACCCAGGTGCCCCGGGACACCAACTTCTTAGAAGTTTTCAAAGCTCCCTTTGCGTGGTTTCCGCAGGGCAAGAACTCTGGTTATTCTTGGTCTTTGCTGGCATCCTACGGCTGTTCCAGGCTCACACGCTGTCAAGGTATCTTGAAGTTCTTCTAACTTCTCTGCTATGAAAAGCACAGTCATACTTTATCACAGTCTGGGGTCACACCGCCTGAAGAACTACTCACTATATTATGATCATTTCAGCATGAGGGGGTAAAGCCTTCTGTCAATATATCTGCTACCCAAATGTTCCAAGTTGTAATTAATTAGGAGGAAAGAACATACGAAAAATACATTTCAAAGATAAATCTAGTCTCTAAGTAGTTCAGTGTGTCTTCAAATTTTCACATTTCTATAGCAACTGCCAAATTCATGCCTGTCTACAAATTTGGGAACAGAAGAAATCAGAGAAGGGTATTTAAGAAGCCTGGCAGCCAGCCAAAAAAGCTATCTGCCACTTGCACGTGTGTTGTGTTGGGCCAAAAAGCTTCTCCGATGGACTCAGAATGCTGAAGAGCCCCCAGACTCCTGAGTATTTGCTGTACTGATTCTCTGAGCAGCCCAGGAGAAAACAGAGCACGTAGGCCATCCTGCCCTCACCAGGCCCAGAGCTCACCTGAAGTTCAAAGTCAGAGAATCCCAGTGCTTTAGCTCTCAAAGGCCAGATTCTCATTGTTCCCATCCCCAGACCTCCCCATACTGCTCCATGGAACCATCCCACACTTGGGTGCTCTGGATCAAACCCCTGGAAATCTACCTCAATCTCTCTGCTCATTCTTCCTGTTTAGTGGGTCTGTGGGCCCTGCCTGTGGTGCATCAGAAAGAAACCAAAATACAAGCACTTCTCACAACCTTCCTTGCCAGCAGCCTGTTCCAAGTGGCCAACACATCTTGCCTTGATTATCACCACAAGCCTTTATCACTGGACTCAGCACCTCCACCAGGTCCCTCTCGATGAGCTACCGCAAAAAAATGCCTAAAACCATCCATTGGATTCTCAACTCCCGGTGGCCACGGTAGGTGTCTCTACACTCAATTCTACCTCTTTTCTTTCCTCAGGGTGGGCAAGACACACAGTCTGTCTTCCCAGTCTTTAAATAAGCCCGGCTTATTCCCAACCCAGCATTTCTGCACTTTTCCTCCTGCCCAGAATCCTTTCTGTTTCTAAATGCTCAGGAGCCCAGCTCACTTTCATCGGGGGTTCTCATTGCATATTTTTGTCCCTTTGAATGACTTTGTCTCCTCTTGCTGGTTCAAGTTCTGCTTTGGTCATAGCACTGGGCACTACTTAAATTATCCTCCTGTCTTGATCTTTTCATTGCTGGTCTCCTTCGCACTGGAGCAAAGCCTCCATGCTTTGGAGAAGCATGAAGAGAGAAGAGAAGAGAGAACCTCTTCTGTTTTTTCCATGGCTGTATCCCACTTCCCCAACATGCACGGGGTATACTTGGTACTCAGATAGGACGGGTCAATGGAGTGAGGTCCTGAATTTGCCACATGAGAAATCACAAGCTCATGTAAGGTGCCAAAATTGAAATCTTGCTCCTAATGAATAGGCAGAGGATGGAAATCCAGATTCTCTGACTCCTACTCCAGTACCTGGCACTCAACCAGATAGCCTCTTTTATCGCTGGACTCATATGAGCATTCTTATTTTCCGAGTGTTCTCAGAGAGCTCTAACAAGATTTTGATGGATCGAAGAAGAGGGTGTTTCTCTGTATCTTCCCTGAAATCAATGAATACATGAGCTCAGAGCCTCCCATGACCATCCTGTTAAAAGCCTCAAGAATGAACACAAGAACAGAAGAAGAGAGTTCGATGGTCCACAGAGATGAAGATGCTAAGGTCTGAACTTTTAGACTCCAATGTCCCTAAGTTCAAATCTATCCATCTTGGACTTACCAACACTAAATTAAGAAGTACTTCTTGGGCACCTGGGTGGCTCAGTGGGTTAATACCTCTGCCTTCAGCTCAAGTCATAATCCCAGAGTCCTGGGATCGAGCCCCGAATTGGGTTCTCTGCTCAGCGGGGGGCCTGCTTTCGCCTCTCTCTCTGCCTGCCTCTCTGCCTACTTGTGATCTCTCTCTCTGTCAAATAAATAAAATCTTTAAAAACAAAATGTACTTCTTCCCTCATCTATGCTTTGATGTCTGTTGCTTGCAGTCAAAGAACTTTGACCACGTGGGCCTTGGGTGGCTCAGTTAGTTAAGCTTCTGCCTTTGGCTCAGGTCATGATCTCAGGGTCCTGGGATCAAGTCCCACATTCATTTCTCTACTCAGTGGGGAGTCTGTTTCTCCCTCTCTCTCTGCTCCCTCTCCCTGCTCATGCTCTCTCACATGTGCTCTCTCTCTCTCAAAGAAATAAAATCTTAAAAAAAAAATTTTTTTTTACCATGCATTAGACTCTGTAAATAGGAATGCAATGTACATTAAAAAAAAGGCATATTTTGGAACATGAAAATGCTACCTAGCATGATTTATAGTGATGCAACACATCTTCAATGCTTGGCATGTGTTCATAGGTGGTTTTATTCAATTCAAATTATTGACTGTCTGAGATACTTATTCATTCATTGGAAATCCCCAGGCTAAAATCAACTCCGGCAAATTAGAAATATCTGTGCAATTGTTGTATTTACAAGGAGTAAGTGCTCTATTTCATGGACGGTGGGAAAAGATGAAAACCAAAACATGCCAAATTTATGTGGTTCCTGTTCTAAATATTCTCATCAAGAATATATTTTCATAGTTATAGGACTCAGGAAAGGTCATTTTCAATTTCATTCTAATAGACAAAGCTCAATTTCATCAGAAAAAAATAATTGTAAATCCTGATCATAAATATCCCAGAAGACCTTGCTTATTCAATAGTTTGAGGCAACTAGTGTTTTGCCCTCAATTTTATTTTTATTGTTTTTGAATGATTAATATACAGGCATTGACTAATAATTTCTTTTGCAGAATTGAATTGCAATGTTATTGATGGGTTTAGAAATGGGACCTGAAGATATATTATCATAACTATAGAGTTTAAAACATTTAGCCAATGGGGTAAGAAAAAAAAACATTTAAGTAAATGTAAAGCTCACCTTCAAAAATAAAAATTATGTATGACTATTTTGACAACAGATGACAAATCCTTATTGGTAGCAGTGCTCAGACATTTATAAAAGTCTCATCCAACTGGAAAACTAGAAGAGATATAAACTACAACCAGATCCTTTTTTATGTGCTATTTTCCAAACAAATCGGGTGTAAGGCAAATGATGGGAGTAATGTTGCTTCTCATAAGGGATTGATTTTAAATGGATTTTCTTGTATGATTCCAGAGATGAATCCAGCGTCTGAACAAATTCTTGAGCTCTCTGGCTGTAAGCCAAATGATATTTCAAAGAATAATCAAGATCGTATTAGAGATTTTTCTCAAGTGAGGACAACACTAGAGGTTGAGATAACCTGCATCTCTTTGGAGAAGTTCATTAGGATTTTATGTGATGCGTGCAGGTGATACAGGTTTTCATTAAAAAGAATGGGCGGTTAAGAGTATATTTTCCCTCAGTATCAGGCAGTACGCTATAGAAAGTGAGAACAATGTAATTAATAATGATATTAAGAACCCATCACAATCGCCTCATCTGTGCCCCTTCATCCCAATAGAGAGGCTTTTATAGTAGAGAGGCAAGGACACACAATATTTTAAACAGGTATTTGAAAGAATACTGTACCACATAAATTCAGCCTAGTACTTTTTTTTTTCCCCTCCAAACCCTTAGCAGTAATCAAGCAGAATATATTCAACAATCAAGGTCATCTCCTGGCTGCAACACAGGATCGGGAGTCAACAGTCAGAATCCCAATTCCTAGTACTCCACAACTAACTTACTCAGGTTACTTCTAGGTCTCAACTTTTTTTTCATCTGTAAAATAACGAAATTGATGAGGTGATTTGCAATATCCCTCATGTTCTAAAAATGGCCTGATTCTGTAATGTAACTGTAGGAACATCTAAAAGATATTTTGTTCTAGAATGTAAACAGACTATCTAACAAGAAGTAAGGGTTTAAAACCAGAGGAGCTGAGCTGTTGTTCTCAAATTTGGCAGGTTTAAGGCTCTGACGGGGGAAGGGAGCATTTCTCAGAGCTCCTTCCACTCTTCCCGTCTTACATTTTCTTAGCCCACCTGAAGAACAAAAATGTAATAATATCATCAAATTCTGAGTTGTCACAATTCTTAAACGAATTCAAAGATGATTTTCATTTCCATGTAATACCAGTGCATACTGAAATCAATGTGTCAAGCATGTTTATCTCTACGTAGGGATGTTGAATCACATGTTAGCTTTGGGCAAGTTTCTCTTTTCATTAATTGTCACATATGATCTATTTCACATAAATTAACATAGTATAGAGGGAAACTGGGCCAGTTACTAAATATTTATAAATCACCTTTAAAAAAATTCTGCCCCTTTAGAAGATGTAAGTTCATTGAGAGATAGGTTACTTCAATAGTCTCAAAATAGGTTTTTTAATTAATCACAGAAAAAAGGAATAGAGTAGCTCAACAGTGGAAGTACCCGATGGGCCCTACTTTAACCAGATGGTCAAAGTTAACATCTCCAGTAATGAACAAATTGACTTTATTTCCTTCTCATAGAGAGAAAAACACATCACTTCTGTGGTGTTCCTGCCCAGAATGCATAATAGGCATCTAATCAAGGGTAATCAGACACATTAAAATGACCAGCCCGTTCACTTCCAAAATTTCAAAGTCATGAAAAACAAAGAAGAGCCGAGGAACTGCTGTAGATTAAAGGATAATAAATAGGCACAACACTAAATGGAATGTGTGATCCTAAATTAGATCCTGGACAGAAGATAAAAAACGAAAGCCATAAAGGACATTCTGGAGGCAAATGGTAAAATTTGATTATAGACCTGGGATTAAATAATAACAGTGCATCAGTGAATTTCTTGATATACCGACAGTGGTTATTTGACAGAATATGCTTGTATTTATGCAACACACAGATAAAAGGGCTGCTTGTTTGCAACTTACTCTCGTCTTAAGTGGCCAAATGAAATGTGTGTGCTATGTTGTATGTGTCCTTGTGCAAAGACAGAGGCGTGCGTGCACACACACAGAGAAAATGATGAGGCAAAAGGAACAAAATGTTGACAATTAGTGAATTTTGCTATGGCAATCCCTTGCATCATTTTTACACTTTGCAATTTTTGTTTTATCTTCTACACCTTTTTACATTTAAACATTTACGAAATGATGTACCATTGAAGTTCTTTTCTAGAGAAAATTAACCAAGTAATGTTGGTCATGGAGATGCACTTCAAGGAACTAAATATACCCGAAAACAAAATAAAAAACCCACTAAAATAAAGGGCTCGGCCTTACCTAATAATATCCACAACTAAGAAAAAGATGCTGCAACACTGATTACAAAATCAGCTCAAAACTATCTCCAAAAGGCAACGTAAGTGGGGAGAAAGCAACATTTTAGCATATGCTAACATTTAGGCTACTTTATCAGAAAATAAAAATGAGTCTCCATAGCAAATCAAGAACAAGATTTGAATCTTGGGGCTACCCCTTCTGTCCTCCTCACATCCCTCATGACCATCTCCTGCCACACTGTCCCCGGTCTAGCTCAACTCAGTTCTGGGTATAAAAGTAAGTATCCAATCAACTGGACTTTACCACAATGACGGGACTCACAAACGAAAAAGCGTATGATTGAACATGAGCGTGGCTGTAGGCAGAAGCAGCAAGAGGATGAGTCTTTAAAACATAACGACCACACCTACCTAACCCCAATATGGAACGTACGTAACTCAATGTAGCTTCAAAATGATCTGCCTTTGTTGCTACATTATCTCTGGTAGAATGAACAGGACGTAGAATTTTGGACTTGGGTAACACGTAATCAGTATGCTCGATCTCCCACGAGCCTTTGGCAATATATCTAAATGTGTGGACATCAGATTGCTGTTCTGTTAAATTTGGGTAATAATATTTAACTTGGAGAATTACAATAGAAGATGATAATAAAAGCTTGCATTTCCTGGACCTATGGACCATGTGCTGGCACTCTGCTAATTAATCTGCACAGATGATCTCATTGAACGTTGTTGACATCCCTTTCAGACAGGTTCAGTTATTACGCTCCATTTTACAAGTGAGTTACAGAACCCGTCCAAGGTCGCAACTCCGGTAAGCAAAGTGTCCAACCCCAAGATACATAGTTCCAAACAGTCAAGATGGACTAGCAGTTGGGATCCACCATTAACAGAGCTGAACTCCCAGGGTCCAGATCCTTGCTCTAACACTTTGCAATGCTACAATACTGGCCAAGTCCTTTCAGTTCCCCGTGCCTTCCTTTCTTCAGTATTACAATAGTAGCACTTACATTCTGATAAAGAGTAAATAAATACATATATTCACTGATGATTCACTCATGCATATATAATGGAGAATCTTTATACTAAGAAATATCAGGTAGGAATGAGGGATACGATTTGTGCTTTTTTAAAAGATTTTATCTATTTTGACAAAGAGAGAAAGTGCATGCTGCACAAGCAGGGGGAGGGGCGGGGGCAGAGGGAGAAGCAGGCTTCCTGTGGAGCAAGAGAGCAAGGAGCCTGATGTGGGACTCCATCTCAGGACCCTGGGATCATGACCTGAGCCGAAGGCAGAAGCTGAACAGACTGAGCCACCCAGATGTCCCAGAATGAGGGATAAGGTTAACAGATTTTACTGAAAATAGCAGGATTACATGAAAATCTGTTAACCATAATAAATACATTATGTATGTGTGTGTATGTGTCTGTGAAGGCTTTTAGGATCTGCTCCAAACATGATTCTATATATATCTATCTCTACATCCTACAGATAGACATATGTTAGTTTGGCACTATCAAGACAATGATATTTGGAACAGGGCTAGCCTGATCTAAGAGTCTCCTAAGAGTTATCTATTGTTATAGGTAAAATACGTGGTAGGTTATCAACAAACTGTATTACTTGTCATGTAATAAATTCAACTGGGAAAAGCTGCCTAATTTTTATTTTTAAAAAAGTTGTAGAAGCCTGAAAAAAAAAAAAACCACAAAAAACCCCAACCCTGTAGCTATGAAGATAATGTTACTTAGTCTTACGTATATTAGTGCATTAATTTAACACCTATTGAACTAAATGCAGGAGTTCTAACATACAAGACTGAGTCTGTGATTAAATAAAAGGCACAAAAGACAGTAATTGTTTAGAATGTCTTGTGATGCTTTAAAGCTCTTTAAGTGTACCCAGCCACAGTACACTAATTTTAAATGATCAACTCTTATAGAGTAATTGGAGTATAGTCTTAACTCATTTAATATTACTTACATAGCTAAAGGCTTCCATGTCAGCTAAGCATACAGATTTTTATGGAGCTATTTTGTAGATACTTTGGAGTTTTCTTTTTAATACCTCTATATAATTATAATTAGTTCAGAAGGCCCAGTAACACTTTGAGATAATTGTGCATAAATTAATTGCTAAAGGGCACAATTAACTTTTTATTAACGTTTGCAATAATAAACATTCAACTTGGTTTCTAATATTTCATAAATTATATTCCATATTTTAATTGCTCCTGTATTAAGTTTTATTACTTAATGTACTTGAATATTTGCCTTGGGGACCAAAGCGAGCACTCTAACACGCTTAATCCCAAAGAAAACCTGCGTTCAATTAGACAGTGGGAGTCCAGTGGGCCCTGACTACAGCCTCCCACAGCCGTCACGGGCAAGAGAGAATTCCTTCACAGGAAACTTCTCCATGAGAATATAAGCCTTTGACAAAAGTAATGTTTTTATAAAATAATACCATTTAGTGCTTTAAGGAAACTTTTTGTTACTGTTTGTTGTTGTTTTTAACTAGGGAAATTAAGCATCACCCTGGAATCACCTTACAATTCAATGCCTTCAACCATGAATTAGGTTTCTGCATGATGTGGTAAGCTTGTTCATTCTTAGGGTGGAAACCATGCAGTCTGACTCTGGGAAACCCCCCACCCCTGTGTCCATCATTAAAAAAAATATATTTAATTTCTCAAAAAAGAACCCTTCAATCTCTCTGCTTTGGGGTTACAAATCTGGCTCCAAAGTACTCGGAACCAAGCATGAGAAGAGAGAAGGCATCTCCATGTTTAGTTAGTAGACTTCCACACAACCCAGCTCTTTTCAGTAAAATTCCTTCATCTCACCCCCATTTTCACCTGAGGTTCTATAACCCAAAGCCTCTCTTTAAAGATGTTATTAAAAATTAAGATATATAGCCCCTTAACCATGAAGCATTTCAAAGATTGACTGATTCAAGGATTGACTGATTCAAGGATTGACTGTATTTTTGACATCTGCAACCACTTCCCCAACAGCTTCTGTTCTAAGCCTTTTTAAAAGCTTTTCTACTCCAGGGTTGTTGAATCGAGAGCCTTTAAGTATGAAAGCCCTGTGAGCTCCCCTCAGAGCCAGAACAGAAGGATTCACGGAGAACTCAATTCCATGAACAGTCTAGGCTCAGAGCCACCGTCACAGACAAGGCTGCTCTGAAAAAACAAGATAGAGAAGTTGGCTTCTTTGGGGCCACAAGAGAGGGAGACAAACATGGGACCAGGCCAGGCATCTCACAGGCCCTTGGGGTCAAAAAGTCAAAATATGGAGCAGGATTCCCCACCTACATCCATTCTAAGGGATGACCTTCTAAAGGTATTAAATGGCAGCCTTTGGTGAGTCTACTGGTTTCATTAGACATGTAAATGGAAAACAAAAGCAAAATAAATAGAGTATATTTGTGAAAAGATTTCCATTATATACTCTGAAATGGGAAAGGCAAGTTGCAAAACTTGATGCATATTTTGATTTCATTTTGGGTTAGAAAATGCTCCCTCACTGTATACGGGCATGTGTGTTCTTAAATGCCAAAGGAGGATCTTAACTCTCCGGGGAGGAGCTGGAGTTGGGGAACGATAACGCAATGGAAGCTTTTGGGTCATTACTATTTTATTTATATTATTTATTTTCCTTTATGCTTCAAAACAATTTCTGTCCAAGAGAAATCCAAAGGGAGCCACAGATATGAGCAGCAGATAGGCTTTTATTAGTAGTCCCCCCCTTTTTTTTTTAGAATAGGTAAAATTTTTAATATATATTTAACCTAATATATCAAAAGTATTATCTCAATGTACATCAATGTAGAAGCATTGAGATGTTGTACATATTTTTCCATGCAAAATTTGTGAAACCTGTCATGTATTTCACATGTCCAGCTCGTTTCATTTTGGACTAGTGACAGTTTGAATGCACAACTGCGTCGTGTGGGCCGTATCTAGGAAATTGAATAATCCAGTTTCATTCTATTACATTGAGGATATATTTTTATAAGAAATGCTATTAAAAATACACACTGAAGCTGGCTGTGTCCAGGTAAAATAGTTAAATTTCTAGGGTGCCTGGGTAGTCCCATTTGTCTTCAGCTCAGGTCATGATCCTGGGGTCCTGGATCGAGCCCTACTCTCTGCTTAGCAGGGAGCTTGCTTCTCCCTCTCCCTCTGCCTGCCACACCCCTGCTTGTGCCCCAGAGCTCTCAGTCAAGTAAAATCTTTAAAAAAGTTTCATTTCCTAACTTCCCGATTTCTTTATATTGATAAGAAAGAATCTGAAGCAGATCAGTGCCTCATTATTTCAGTATGTTAATCAAACCAGATTACTTTCTCTTCAAGACCTTGTGTAGTTGAACAAAGAAAACCCTCATTTAATGTAGGGGTGTGGGAGACCAGAAGGGGAAAGCTCTCATAACCCCGCAATGCAGTCAGGGGCAGACCCCCACAAGACGAAGCTTACTGTACTACCATGGCAGAGAAGGAAGATTTTCTCCTTGCCTGGCAACAGCCCAGTCAATGAGAAATTGCCACAGCTCAGCCAATGAGGAACAGTCAGCATCCTTAATGCTCACTTTCCTCCAATGGACTTGTGTGCAAAGCAGCCCCTCCCCACTTTCTGTTTTTTTTCAACAAATAAACCCTGCTCTCCTCTGTTCTCCAGACCTGCCTGTGGTTTGGGCATAGCGTTCATGGTCCAGAACTGCAATTCCTTTGCCATTCTTTAACAAACCCCTTTGGCTGGTAAAATAACTGGCTGTTGTATTTTTCAAGGTCAACAGTCGAAGCCCTCCTTGAAGACACATAAGAGTATATCACTTCTGATCTCCTTGAACATAAGTGCCTGATCCAACAAGCATGCATAATACTCAATATTCATAAATATTGAAAAAAAAGAAATCATAATGCCTGTGCTTTATAAATTTAAAAATGCTGCTGCATCGAGGAGGCATGAGGCAAATTGAAGTATTATCTGCAAGAGCAATGCTAGGGCACCAGGGAAGAAAACCCAGTCTGAAATAAAAAATTTAACATGGATGCAATGTGGACTAGAGCAGGCAGGAAAACCAACATGACTGGATTACGTGGTACTGCGTTCGTACTTCCCGATTAGACAGTTAATCCTACCATTGATAAAAAAAAAAAAAAAAAAAGAAAGAAAGAAAGAAAGAAAAGAAGAAAAACTCCAATGCTCTGTACTTAATTTTAAACCAGAGCAAATGATATCTTCATTTGCTTTTACTTTCTGTGATTTTAACTAGCAGTGGGAGGGAAAAACAAAAATCACCGAAACTACAGAATTCAGAGTATTTTCCTAGGTGCCCAGAGCAGTCTGGTCCTGCTGTTTTGTAATAAAGAGTCATCTTCTTCTTCCTAAGACATACCTTCTTCCCTATAGCAGCGGAAAGACACGGAAAAAGCAAGGCAGAGATCAGTTTCTCCAATCATTTCCAAGAACCAGCTTTATTCACTTTGTTCCAAACTCAAAGCCCTGTAGTTATCTTGAAAATCTTAGGAGAGTAGAAAATCCCCCTTCACTGTAAGGGGGATCGCAGCTGTGGCACCATCTTCCCAGTGAAGCCCATTTGACTTGTAACAGGATGGTCAGTGAACCCTTACACCTACTATAAACACACACACACACACACACCCAAAGGTTCAATGCACTCTTAGACACACATCCCATTCAAAAGTCTCACAACACACACCACAGATACACACTCACATAAACCCTATACACATATACAAGTATTTGCAAAGATGACTATTGAACTCAAGCTATGTTTGTTTTACTGAGTCACTCATTTATAAATTCAAGACTAGAACTTGCTCAATATGTAAAACTTTTTTAAAGGGCTCTCGTTAGGTTTTTTTTTTTTTTTAAAAAAAACTGTTGCTGGTCATTTGTATTTTTTTTTTTATTAATATCTTCCATTAGTTTTTAGTTTCGCTGTTCTGCTTTCCTAGTTTTTCTGTCATTTTTACCATGTAATAGTTGGGAAGAAGTAAAAATTTCATCCTTCAAAAATATCTTAAAATAACTTTCTCTGAGTAGTTAAAGTAACTGCCTCATCATATATGGGATATATGTGACATATATGTAAACCACAGATAGCTATATAGGCTATAGATACATGTCAAAAAGAATAACAAGCCTTCCAGTCAATTTTGAATGTTGACAAGCTGGAGGCATTTCGTTTTCTTTTCTTTCTTTCTATTTCCTTTTTTTTTTTTTTTTTTGGAGTAAAGGAGAAAACACATCTGTTTTTACCTTGCACATCAAAACTCTCTCATGTCACTTTAGTAACATTAGCTCTCGTTGCTATGCAAGAGATCTTTGATCTTCCTGGAAGAAGCCACCTTATTTGAGAACATGACAAGGCTCATAGAAAAGTACAACACAAACAATGTCGTGGGAATGACATGATGTTTGTACGTGCTGGTGTTTAAATGTGATCGGCATCAATTCTGGAGAATTCTGTGCATTGTTGTCGGTTGTTTCATCAACATTTCTCTTTGGAGAATCTTTGGAGAATTCTCTTAGGAGAATCGCCTTCTGACAGAAGGATGCGGACACGTGAGGATGTATACTGCTATTCTGACTCCTTGATACAAACCCCATCAGCGAGCATTTTCCTACTCTTCTGTGTCACCTCTTTATTTTGGCCGAATTTTCTGCTCCAGTGAGATAGGAAATCATGGGATGAGTGATGCGTTCAAGGAGGTGGACTTTATCCTGGTTAACACTTTCTCAGACTTTGTTGGAGGAGGTCTGTGTAGGGATTTCCTTCTTTTTACCAGGAACCTATGCCAAATTGATACTTAGGGGATACACTAGTCATGCACAAGCCCCACAGATACATCTGGCATGTATTTGTGATAGTTAAGCAATCACTGCTGTTGTAGGTTTATTCAAAGTAACTTTCCCTCTATCCATGGAAAACGCAAAGGCAATATTCAATAAGACTGTTGAACTAGGAGTTCAAGACTGACAGAGCTGTTCAGGAAGTAGAAAACAAGGAGTCAAGGAAAGAAAGCTCAGTGAGATCATTCTCAGAAATCATCTTCATAATTTGTAAGCTCAGTCAAGAATCAAGGCAGAACTCCTGTACTAAGGGACTGCAAAATGTTGGTTAAATCCAAGTTAACTCAGTCAGATCCCATCTTACCAATTATTAATCAAAGACATTAATATAATCAGAAGAGTAGTAATTAAATAGGCCTTGTCCCCTTCCCAAATGTTTCTCTATACTAGTACCTGGAATTAAAAGTATGTTTATGGCCTTACTGATTTGGCTCTTTAGGATGGCATAAGAGAAGTCCAGCAATGATAATGTGCATTTTAAAACTAAAAACTAATGCTGTGCTTATCTGCAGGTATCAATGCAGATACATGTAATATACATCTGAGGAAAGGATATGCGTAGCCATGTGAAATACACATTTTTATAAATACTCAATATACATATGAATTCTGCAATGTATTTCATTCACTGTACACATAATGACCATACCTAAAAAAACCACTGTAACCAATTCTCTAGTAGACAGAGAGAAAACAATATTTTTCTTAGCACTATGTGCACAATATTGCTAAGATTTTCCCATTTGTGACTTTATTCAGTCTCAAAAATTCTTACCAATAAAATGGTATCATGAGGAGCTGGAAAAACTCTCTCCCTAGTAAAACAGAAATTTATCTGATGATAATAATCTTAAAAAAATCATTTTATTTATTTAGATATTGTTCTAAGAGCAGATAGAGCAGAGGAAGAAGCATAATCATTCAACATAAGGCCCCTTCCTGGGACAAGGGGCTTAAACACAACTTCTGACCAAATACTGACTAAACTATAAGCAACTCTGACCCAAGGGAAGTGGACAGGAATCAGGTTTCAGAATTCAATCATAGTTGTACCTGGAAGAGTCTGTACATGCCCAAGCCTAGGTCCTCTCAAAGCAATCCTAAAAACAAACAAACAACCCTACCCGCCAAACCAATCCTAGAGGGAACTTCCTAGTTCAAAGACCCAGGCTGAAGAGGAGGCATTAACAAAAGCCCTGAACTATGACGGTATTCTCCAAGCCACAGACACAGCCCATGATCAAGGGGAAAAATCTAACGGACAAAGAATACCTAAGCACGACATGGGATGATAATTGGCTTATTCTACCCAGGACAACCCTGAGTACCCAGGCTCCAGGATAATAAGAGAATGCAACAATTTGTGCAGGGACAAGGAACCTTGAGCAGAGGGAGACAGACTTGCCAGAATTAGTTCAAGCCAGTCACTTAGCCAAAAAACAATGGAGCAGGAAATAAGCAGGCAATAAAAACTGCCATTGAAAGGACCCCTACTGCTGACAGCCTCTCTTAGAGAGTACATCAGAGAGAGCTCTCAGATGTGCTAAAGCCAATCAAGCGACAAGTCTTCTATCCCGAAACATTGTTTCAGAAATGGTGAACCTTACACACAAAAGGTCTGTGGCTCTACTACATACTCAACCAAAGAAAGAGATGGAGGCCAAGTTTCTTTTCTAGGCTCTCTGCTCACCATCCAGATAAGACTATACAATGCCTGCTTCACCTGCTAATCCAATTCCTACTTTTTCTCCTGCTAGCAATTTTCTGTATGCATTCATCTTAGGTTTGCTTTAGACATTATACTTTCAGTAACCATGAAAGGATTTGGATTTAAAATTGCCATTTAACTGGAAAAAAAAACACCATATATATATATATATATATATATATATATATATATATATACACACACACACAGGTATGTATGTATGTATATATATACACACACACATATAAATGTAATTAGAGATGTGTATATATATACAAATACATATGCGTGCAATCAAAAAAGGTATTTCTAACTGCCCCCTTAATTGTGTAGCTCTCAATTGCCCTGAAAAGTATAAGTAAAGTCTCTGAACCCATTCTCTAACATTTCTAGATTTCTCCGACACACTAGGCTAAAATCCTAATATTTTCTTTTTGCACAGTGCTTAAGGCCACTCTTCTCTGGTCTATTAACTGACTCAGAGAAAGGAAGAGTAAATTGTCCTTGACTGCACAAACACCCAGACTTTTTTTCCCCATGAATACAAATAGAAGATTTTTAAAGTTTGACAGTTTGCAGACATGATTCCCAAGACAAATTAAAGATCATGAATGCTTCCCCGCTAACCACTGCAATACTTTGATTTTTCGGATGTAACCTTGGCGGGGATTCTGATTCTGACACTGTTTGGCAATCTTTGGAAAGCCAAAGTCTCTCTCTAGACACTTTAAGAAAAAATTAATTTAAAAAGTGTGAATTTGATGCAGGAAGCAGAAACCAGACGACCTCAAGTACTTTCCCAGTTTAAACAATTGATGGTTTCATAATTTAATATGCAGAGAACTCATACTCTCCTCCTCCTGGACTTCTAACAGACGCTCCCACCATATGTTCCCCCTGTGCTTTCGGCAGTGATCCACTGTAGCGATTATTTGATTGTATTGAAATTTTGTTTTGTGTATTTGTCATCCCAGTAGCTCCTTCACTTCTAAAGGCCAAGGTCTAAGTCTGAAATTACTTGTTTTTTCTCCCCCCCGATCTCCATACTCCAAGTTCCATAGATAAAGCTTAATACCAAAGGGATTCTGTTTTTTTAAAGTATTTTATTTACATGAGACAGAGAGAGACTGCAAAAGTGTGGGGGGTGGGGCCAAGAGAAGATGAGAAGGAGACCTGCTGAGCAGGCAGTCCAAAACTGGGACTTGATCCCAGAACCCCGAGATCATGACATGAAGGCCCCCAGGTGCCCCATGCAAAAGTGATTCTAAATATGGAATTAATTGAACTGGAGAAATTAATATATTGGTAGTATTAAGTTATTAAAATTTATTTACTTCTGGTTCTTAATTTCTACTTCAGAAAAAAAAAGGAGCCTTAGCAAGAAGCAGCCATGAGAGGGACAGGTTCTGAGTGGAATGGTCAGTTTCCTCCCTTAGTAGACAATCTCTCAAGCCTCTTATTTCCTAGCATATCCATGTAGATGGTATAGGTTTTGGTCTTTAAGAGTTACTTGTGTCTTGGTAAGGCAGAACAGAAGAAAGCACGGAAATGGGACAAAGAGCAGGCATGCTGTGGGGCAAGAGGAATCCTAGATGAAGCCAGACACCGAACGGGACACTTGGCATCCTCTCCTCCTTGTATGCCTACCACATGCCAGACACACACTAGATCCCTGCCTGCACGCATCTTGCGGGCTGTGGAGAAGAGTCATTACTAAGCAAGAAGAGTGCCACAGAGTGATCCATCCCGGGTTTAGGTAAAGGCCAGGGGGATGACCTGGGGCAATCAGGGAAAGCTTCCAGAGGTGGTGACCTTTTGGATGAGATCTGAACAACTACAGACGTTAATGAGGTAAGAAATAGGGAAAACATGATCCATTCGGTGCCAACAATGTACACAGAGGAGGCAGAATGTAGAGCAGGTAACAATTTAAGATCCACATTGCAAGGTCTGGAATGTTCAGGAGAAAAGACGACGGGGAAAGAGGAAGCTGGTTTCTGTAAACTGTAAAATATGCCAACCACATTAAGGAAGCCCATCTCAGAATCAGAGGGTACTCCTAATTTGAGCAGCCATCAATCAATTTTGTTTATAACACAAAGACTGTTGGTTATTACACCCATGCAATTTGCAACTTGTCTTTGAAGTTAAAAAAGAAGAAAAGTAACATTTCCGATGGTAAAAATAAGGATCCCACAGCTATACAACTTTGTTGCCAAATTACTAACAAAAATCTATTTCCTTTCGTGGAGAAAATTTTAATTTCCAGGCAGACAGGCAGGCAGGCAGAGGCCGCCACGTGGACAGTAACAACTGTAGGAAATGCTGGAAAGGCTCTGCTGGGAGCAGGGACTGCAGATGCCTAGAAAACGCAGGAGAAAACACTGTCTCTGGGGATCCCCAGGGTCAGGGCAGCTGCCACGGTGGGAGCCAAAGTCATTTAAATCTCACTAGAAACGACTCAGGGGAGGCTCTTCCTTTCCTCTGGGCTCATCACCACCTTTGCTACATGATGCCTGGAATCTCTGCAGCCATCAGGCAACAGATAGGGGGTGGGGGATGAAAAGCAGAAGACAGAAATCATCGAGGTCTTTGAAGAGGTCAGGGAGAGGCTGGCTAACCAAGCTTCGAGCCAACCACCCCCTTGAACAGTCATGATGTGGGAACGTAACCTCCTCACAGCATTGGACATCACAATGAGGATAGTGTCAACCCATGGCCAACTTCGTCCTAATTGACAAAGGAAGCCCAGGACAGCCCCCGTGGAAGTAGTTTGGAGAAGCAGCATGGGGGCCAGGTGTGCCCCTGGCCAGTATCTGGTCCAGGCAGCTTAGAAATCATCTGATCCAAGTGTCGTATATGCTTTTAGCTCCTGCAAGCTAGAGATACAGAGACAGAGAGAGAATCTGTTTTGAATGAGAATCAGTGTAGATCACCACAGGAGAACCCCAGCTAACAACACAGAATTCCTCCTCCTCTGATTTTATAAAACATTTATAAATAAATAGATCTATAGGAAATGCATATTCAATTCCACTTAATTTTAAAGAGTGTAACTTTCCTGTGTCCTTAGTGGTGCACTAGGAAGACTGACAGACTTGGAGCAGATCAGAGGGCGGCCCCCACCTTGGTCAAGCGCAGGCAGGAGTCCATCCCTTGACGCAGAGCACCCCGGTGTGTCCCAGCTGTGCTCTGGGGAAGAATCCCATTACGATCTCTATGCTGCTGCTAACGCAGCCCGCGTCCGGAGGGCACGGAGAGGAACGGGAAGCTGGACCAATCCCACTGGTGTGAACTTGCAGGTGAAAGCTTCTCTAGGCTCAGGGACATCAGACTGGTGTCCTGTTGATTCCACAATTCTTCCCTCCTTTGAGATCCTAAACATTCGTGCACACACGGAAATGGACACACTGTAACTTAGGAAAATGGGACAGATGTAGCTATTGGGCAAGATTACGAAGCTTTAAGAGACACGGTCTTCCTTTAAGGACGTGGTATTTTTGCTTCAGATGATGGGAGCGATACAAATAGAGAATGGGGTCAGGAAAAGTGTTCTCGCTGAGATTCTGACAAATATCGAGCAGAGGAGAGCTCCCCGTCCAGCCGCCCGCCCCGTGGAAGCACCCAGAGCCAACTTATGCTGGAGGCAGAATGGTCACGTGATAGCAGCGGAGGAAGAGAAAGGTAACGGCATGGTTCTGGTCCACAAAACCGTCACGCAGTCACAGCAGCTAGTGACGCTGGACCGCCCACCATGATGTAGGAGCTACTTGGGCACAGAGAGCTGTCTGTCATAGAGGTTTCACGGACCACAGAGGCCAACCGTCTCTGGAGTCTCGCTGTACTCCACATGGTCCTCTGAGCGGTTCTTCAGTCTAAACCCAACAGGCAGCTTCACGAGGAAGAGAAATCAGCAGCTTCTAGGTCTGGCTCCTAAAGAGAGTCTCCCCCGAGAGCGGGGACAGGAGCTTGTGCTCTCAGACACGCCTGCTCTCCGAGGGAAGCGCTGTTCTTCCCATCCCCACCAATGGCCTCATCATTCCTTGCGGTAAGGACATGACATTTACATCTCAAATGACAATGGATCCCACTTGGGGTGAATGGACAAGGGAGCTCCCCAGAGCATCTGAAATTAAGAAAAAGGATCTTTGCATAAAGTTTTATGTTCACCAACCATTTTTCAAGCATTTCACTCATCCAGGAAACCTCATAAGAACGCTACAGCCTGCGGGAGGTCCATTTCTTCACGGCCAAGTTGGAACTCCAGTGCCTTGTTCACCACCTGAACACCGGGCACTTCCCACGGCAAAGTCCTGGTTCTCACGGCACAGACACAGCAATGTCTCATGTCACCTAAACAGACTTTTCCCTGTGTCATTTCCCAAAGACAACACAGGAGATGAAGCTGTATTCAAGTTCAGAAACAAATTTAGCAACTTACTGATGGATCTCAGGTTTCTTCCAGTCTGACTTCCAAATGCTTGTGTGGGAGATGGCGGGATGTGGAGCACCCAGAGGAAGAAAATGAGACTCGTGGTAATTGTAACCAATCCTCACCCCCCAAACCCCCACCCTGGGCTCCCAGGGAAGGGGGCTGACTCAGGGACTGCTCTATCATGTCCTGGCTTCTCTTATGTATTTATTTGTTGCCACTGTTTCCTGCTCACCACGCAGCCACCAAAAAGAGGATTCTATTAACACCGTTAACGTGGACGTTCTTCCGAGACAAAATGGGCTTTAAGAAAAAAATGATGCTAAAAAAAAAAAAAAAGAAAAGAAAAAGAAAAAATGATGCTGCAACCCAGCCAGGTAGCCTTAGTACCTCAAAAACTCCAAGTCATCTTATGGTGGTGCAGGTGGCAAAGGGTTATTTTTACCTCAGACGGGTGTGGTGTTCATGAGGTGGTTTGCGCTGGGTTTGGGTTTGGGGGGGAATGGGCCTAATAGTAAGCATGTTTATTGACTCTTTGTTTTAAGGATAGTAGAGCACTATAAACGCACATGTTAGTGTTTTCAGTTGACTGGTGAAAATTTATGGCCCAGCAGGATTTAAGATATTGAATAGACAATACAGTCTCTTAATGATTGATGTTTTCATTGGGCAAGCTGGGAGATAGGAAGAAAATAAATTCCACACACACACACACACACACAAAACCACATACATGCATATATATATATATATATATATATATATATACACACACACACACACACACAGAGTGTGTAACCCAAAATTTTTGAAAATTCAACTATGTAGTTAAGAAGCAGTAATTCAAAAAAAAAAAAAGGAGCAGTAATTCATTATTTACATGTCACTGTAGGATCCTACATTACGTATTTAAGAAATATTATAACTAGATAAGGGGTGCATGTGTCACAGGAAACCAAAGGTTGTATGCTTCTCATTGACATATCCAGCTCTATTCAAAGGGAATTCAGAGATAATTTTCATCTGTTTAGTCTCTGTAGAGTACTTTAAAATATTTTAAAATTCATGGGAATAATCAACACTCAGAAGAATTACGTCTTTGGCAATGAAAAACACATTGAGAGGTTTTAGAGCCGCTGCAAACTGCCACTCAAGCTTATTATTTATGAACTCCTTGCTCTTTAAAATCGAGAACAAAGCAATTAACTACAATTTCACACCTTCAGGAAGACTAAGAACATAGTCTGCTATCTATTGTAAATTCCAAAGTGTGTTCTTTCACTTAAATTTATAGTTCCATTGCATGGAAATTTTCCTCTTATTCAAAAGAAAGTTAGAAAGTGAATCTTTTATTGTTTTTTCACTGAAAATGGACGATGCATACCAATTTTGTTCTTAAGAAAATAAGCTTAATAGACCCCATTGTAAAAATAATTGGGGAGCCAATATTTAAGAAGACAGTACCCAGAGACAGACCATGTTAAGAGAGGCCACGTGCTCCCTGGTTTGTTCATGGAGTTCGGATCACGAGTGCAGGCCTTGGTAACCGTGTGTGTTCAGGTCAAGGGCAGGGCACTTACACCGTGGGTCAGGGCCTCAGTCCCCACAGTGGCTGTGCTACGCTCCTACCTCCAACCACCCATGCTCTTGAATCAGGGAGACTGGGGAGGGTCCCCAGGTCGGGAGGCGTGGGCTGGAGCCCGGCGGCCTGACCCGAGCGCGAGCACCCCTCCCTGCGCACTGCAGCTGCCCCAGCAGGAGCGCCCAGCAGGTGCCGGGAGAGCCACCGGCATCCACGGCGTCACCCCTGAATACCGCACCTCCGCACGGCTTCCACCCAGAGAGAGTAACCGGATGTTCCTTTTTGAGAACAATGAAAATAACAGAACGACTCCCTTGGTTTGCATTCTTCGGAGCTGCCCGAAGAAGGAAGAAGAAGTGAGCGAGCATCCCAGGTGCCTTAGACGCAACACTTGCCTCTTGTTCTTCCTCCTCCTACGGCCCGAGTCAGGGGCCTCCGCCTCCCCCTCAGCCATTCCACGAGACCCAACGTCATCCTTCCAACCTCCGTCTCCGCCCCGTGCAGGTTTTCGGAGCGGTTCTGCTCACGACCAGTCCGCTGCTCGAGGAATGTTCAACGGCTGCTCCTGACCACGCGATAAACTCCTACAGCCCAGACCTTGCGGGTCTGGGTTCCCGAATGGACTCGCCACACCCCCTTCCCCCATCAAGAAGGAACCACCAATCCCACCGTTTCCCAGTAGTTCCCCTCCCCCCACCCCACCCCAGGACTAGTCCCCAAATCCCAGGATCTTGCTACATTTAGTGGTCCGTTCTGAGGGGGGGGGGGCTGGGGAACCCCGGTAAATGTAATTATCATCTCTGCACGGATGCTGCCCTCGAGTCCCACACACATAGTGCTCAGAAGGATGAGCGCCACTTTGGAGAATTTATCAAATTCCGTTGGGAACTGTGTTTTTCGCTCAGCTCTTTTTGTCATCTCAACAATTTAAGCAGATGAGCACCCCTGGTGTGGAAATGGGGCGGGTGTCGGCTAGGGGGGTGTAGATTAGGGTCAGGGTGTTGACCTTCATGTAGGAAAACACACAGTGATTCCCCCTCCCTGGTCGGACTTCCTTTCTGCATTTATCTTGAAATTTGCCGCAACTACAATTTTGCACTTTCCCACCACTGGTCCCATAGTTTTCCTATCTACAGGAACTGTCTCCCACTCTCTGCCTGTTCAAAATAGGGAGCACGATCACTGCTCCGATCTACAAAGCTGTGCATGGAGCCCAGCTCAGGGTAAAATGGTGGCTCCCTCCTGTGAGGTCCCACCGCTCTGGGCCCTCCGGCCACACCGCGGTGACAATGGAGCATTTGGGAAGCAGCGGGATTCCTCCGTCATCAGGCCCCGATGAAGATGCAGTCTTGTTAGAGCCTAGATCGGAGCCCTCAAAACCTGTGGCTCAACCTGTATTTTCTGCTCAAAAATCTGTGTCATATTATTTTCTCCCTATATATTTTCTTTTTAAAAAATAATTTACCTTTCATTTGCTTTCTCCTTTTATATTTAAAAATTTTTTTTTCCAAGCTGCCTTTCCAATGTAAAGTGCTTCAAGCATTTAATCTGGTAAGCCTCCATTCTCTCCCGTGTAGATGGGAGATAAGAGTATTATCTAAAATAGAAGGCTATTAGGGGAACTGATGGAAACAATGCACGAACAAAGTTAGCACCTGTCAGAGCCACTGACTAACTGGTAGGAAGCAGAAGGACAGGCCGGACCTGGGCTGGGAACACAAAAGAAGACCTATTACAGCCCAAAGGACACTGCTGAGTCATGGGGCAGGGAAACAGAGACAGGAGAGTATGAGGAAAGCAGGGAAAATATCACTAGAGAAACCTCGTCCACACGAGAAGTCTCTCCATTCAAGGGACGTTTCTGCTGGACATTTCACAAAAGCAGAGTATGTGGGTTCTAGCATCTGGGGTGTTTCTTGTTCAGAAATGACGTGGCAAGTCCATGCAGGACACGGAGGGGACTGAAAAAGAAGGGAGGGTTCTCGAAACTGGGAATCACACTGAATTGACGGGGTTCAGCGCAGCATCCCGCACGCAGCCCTCCGTGGAGACTGGCCCAGGGATCGCGCTGGGTCCTTCCTGCCGCAGGGAAGCCGGGGCCGGGCCACGTTGGTGACTCAGCGCCACGCTCTGATCACATCAGTTGGCAATAAAATGCATGAGTGACCAGCAGCAAATGGTCCTGCCTTCCGGTTTCCCTCTCGTTCCCTACATAAGCAATCGACCAGGTGCTGAGGTTACAGATGAGATTGTCGTTTAGTGTCAGGGAAGGAAAAAAAAAAATCCATCAACCCGTTCCCCACAGAGTGTTATTAAAAACATCCAAGGAGGGGAACGTGCTCTTAAAAAGAAAAAAGATTTGCTTGGACTTGCCGCTGTAATTGTTTAAGTAATTTATTTTGAAATAGTTAATGTCTATCTTTGTTATTTTCTAAGATGCCAATGGGTTTAATAAGATTAGGAACATGTAACAGACTTTTCCAATTTTATTTACTGTCAGAGAAAGAGAGAGAAGCATGAGCAGGGGTGCAGCAGGCAGAGAGAGGGGAGCTCCCCACTGACCAAGGAACCCAAGGACTAGATCCCGGGACCCTGGGATCACTACCTAAGCTGAAGGCAGACGGACAGAGCCACCCAGGCTCTCCATGAGCAACAAACTTACATCACGAAGCGTCTGAGTTTTCTCTGTATCAAATTAACATAAACCCAGCCGCTTGCAACAGCACATACTTCCTTTCTCGCGGTTTGCATGGGTCGCAGAGCCCAGCCCTGGCAGAGCGGGTCCTCTGCTTAGCGCCTCCCAGAGCAGCGAACTGGAATCTGTGGGCTGGTACGCTCACCTGGAGGCCTCCCTGGCAAGAACCTGCTCCACGATCATTTGGGCTGTGGTCAAGATGAGACACCAGCAGCTGCCTGAGAGCTCTGCCCCCAGTGGGGTGCAGGCAGGGGTCTACCTCAGGGACCAGGGTGGCCCACAGGGCCCAGAAGCCTTTGGCATGACCTCGCCTCGGGGCCTCCTCACCCGTGGCCGCCTCCTTCCTCAGCATCAGGAGGGGAGGCTCAGGCTCTAGGCTGCTCTGCCCGAGTCTTCTACAAGCTCATGTCACCACAGCAAGGACATTCTCTGGGTCCCCTGCAGCTACGGGTCCGAAGCACAGCATGGGTCCTGCCAACACTCGAGGGGAGGGCACCGCACAAAGGCACAAATACCGGGGACTGGGGCCCACTGGCGCTCACTTTGGGTGGGTAAGTGAGGTGGAGAACCCATAAAAACACATTCCCAGCCAGTATCTCTGTACCCAAAATTCAAGGGTTAAAGAAATGATGGAGAAGCTCAACGCTGTTAAAACTAAAAACTTCTGCTCTAGGACAGAGGATGTCCAGAGAAGGAGACGACCAGCCACAGCCTAGAAGAAATACTGACCAGAGACACCGCGGACGAAAGACTGTTCGCCAAAACACCCAAAGAACTCTCCAACCTCATTGCCATTAAACATTGATCCAAAGACCCTAAGAGACCCCTCACCAAAGATACGCAGATGGAAAATAAACATTTGGAAAAATGCTCCCTATCGTATGTTATCAGGGAAATGCAAATTGAAACGAGATACAACTCCACACAGGTTGCAATGGCCACAAGCCTGACCCCTGACAACAGCAAATGCTGACAAGGGTGTGGGGCCAGCCCTTGCAGAGGTGGGGCCGTGGGGTGGGGTGGGGGACAGAGGGGCAGCCACTTGGGAAGACAGTCTGGCAGCCGTTTATGAAACTAAACCTTCTCTTCCAATCCGATGCAGTGATCACCCTCCTTGGAATTTTCCCCAAAGGGGTTGAAAACGTGTGTCCACACGAAACCTGCCCATGGATGCGAGACCAGCTTGATCCAGAACTGCCCAATCTTGTAAGTAACCAGGACGTCCTTCAGCAGGCGTGTGGTATGTTACTCAGCGCTAAAAGGACGAGAGCCATCAAGCCATGAAGAGACAGAGGAGTTTTATATGTGTATTTCTAAGTGAAAGGAGCCCATTTGAAAAGCTACACGAGGTCTCCAACCACAAGACATTCTGGAAAAGGCAAAACTATGGAGACAAAAAAAGGATCCGTCATTGCCAGGGGGTCAGGTGGGGTGGGCTGAGTATACGGAGCACAGAGGATTTTCAGTGAAAACACTCTGGATGGTACCATGATGAGGGACATAGGTCATTCTACCTCTGTCCAAATCCACACAATGGCCAACACCAGGAGTGAACGCTAATGTCATCCTCCTCCTTCAAGTAATTATGACGTGTCAATATGGGTTCATCAGTTACAACACATGTACCCTTCTAGGGGGATGTCCACAATGGGAGAAACCATGCATGTGTGGGGTAGGGAGTCCATGGGAAATCTCTATACCTTCCCCTCTATTTTGTTTTGGAACATTCTCTATGAAAGTAATATCTTTTAAAAAATTAAAGGACTGAGGAAAACTTACATAGAAGAACACCTGATATCCCCATTTTCACCGTGACCCTTACAAATGTTTTTTAAGTTCTTAAATCCGATATCCTCATAGCAAGGAACTTTTCAATTTAATGAAAGATGAAGAGAATTTAGAAGAAAAAATTGAGCCTATAGGTTATGTTTACATTTCTGTCATGGAATTTTGCATTTAAGAATTAATATTTCCGTGGACCATATTTTTCTGATTTGCCTGTGGAGAGTCCAATAAAAATCTTTTGTGATAACCAAAAATAGAATCCTAGCTTTTTATATGGGATGGAGCCAGCTGCTGAAAATTCAATCTTAACCTGAAGCCAACAGCGACATTTGAATGTCAGGGACTAACCTGGGGAGTAAACAAGTGAATACTTCTTCCTCCAGTGACTGCAAATAGTAGATTTAAAAATTCTTCAAACATCATTTTATTTCTCTATAGAAACTAATACATTTAGATTAATAATTTTTTTAAATAGTCCCTAGTATATAAAATTATAAATGAACATTAGTGCATTTGAGTATTTTAAACATTTACTGGTGATCATTTCTATCTATTGGACCTTATTCTAGGTGTTGGAAATTACATTAGTTATTTATTGATGCTTCCCAAAATAACCTCAAAACTCACTGGCTGAAAACAGAAAACACAGACCAGCAGTTTCTGAAGCTCAGGAATCCGGGAGCAGCGTCGATGGGGCGTTCTGACTCAGGGTGTCCCATGGGGTTGGCATCAAGATGGCAGCCAGGACTTTGGTCATCTGAAGGCTGCCCTGGGCTTTCAGCATCTCCTGCTAAGGTCACTCATGGGACTTGGCTGGAGGCCTCAGTTCCTCACTGTGTCTGTCCCTCCCTAGAGCTATGGTGACACGGCGGCTGGTTTTCCTGGATTCAGCAATCCGAGAGAGAGCAAAGGCACAACCAGGGAGCGTAACTTCATCTCAGAAGGGACACACCACCCTCTCGTCTGTAGTGGATTGTCCCAGCCACCAGCCTTGGTGCAAGGTGGGAGTGAACTGCTCAAGAGTGTGTCACTGGGAACCTGGCTCCCCCAGTGAGACTCAAATGAGCCCTATCAGAACAAAGTCAGTATCTTAGTAGGTAGGGTTCATTTCTGATGATAACCAGTAGCCCTCTGGTGCCAAAAGGATGAACCGAGGGCACATTTGAGCTGGGTAATACCAGCTTGTGTCCAAACAACCTGTTCGCAGCCATCATTCCATTCTCCCCAAGGTCAGAGCTCGCATGCGTCTCCCCGGCTCACCACAGTCCGCACCGGGACCTCCTTCCCAGCCTGCAAAGGGATGCCCACTCTTCAAGTATCCGTTCAAATTCTGCTGCCTCCATAAAGATCTTCAACCTCCCCTCCCAACCCAACACACTCTCTCTTCTGAATTCCACCCTCAGAGATTTTAAATGTCTCTTGCACCAACTCTAATTTTCCCTGCACTGTAATTACCCATCGAAGCATTTCCTCCCACTCATCTAGTTTCAGCATTTCGTGAGGAAGGACAGGGTCTTCCCTCCTGTATGTCCAACATGGCGGGTATTCTAGCCATTACAGAGAAGAGTGACAGGGGTATACCACATAGCACGTTGCCAGGAGGCCTCAACACAGGCAAGGGACTAGGGGACAGGAAGACATAAAGGACAAGGGGAAAATACATTTTGAGGCTGAAGTTAGGACAAACATGTAATTACAGAAATATACTTTCAAGGACAGCTCCATCCACAACACTGACCATACTGCCTACACGCCCTTCCCCCAAACTCTCTAGTGAAGCAGATGCTCTATACACTGGGGACATTGACACATACACAGGCTATGCATTTCACAAGATTTTAAGTTTCTCCTCATTTCCATATTCTTTTGAAGAACAGAGATCCAGACTGTAAAACCATCCATCTCCACGACATGTCTGATTCCCAAATTCTTCTTCTCATAGAAGCTTATCGGGTCACATCACATGCTAACACATCAACGGATCCAGGATTTATTTTCCAATCCATTGAAACTCAACAGAATCACGTTAAAGAGGAGATCCAAATCTGCTTCCACTATTTAATCTGTGTCATTTCAAAATCACTGTCATTCCCTTCAGCACGTCCGTCCTGTCACTACGCTGGTTCTTTTCCACTGGATGGTCTGGGATGGTTTGTGCTCATCGTTAAAGTAGGTATCCATTAATGCATATAGAATAGCAGTAGTATTTTATTCAGTAAATTATACTAAATAGAAGTAATACCAATTAGTAAAGAAGGAAAGGCATTACAGACTGACCCATTTGGGGCATCTGTTTCAAACACCTTACTGGGATTTACAAAGCCCTAAATAATCTCAACTACATCTTCCCTGACTTCAGTTCTGCCTCCAGCTCAGCACCCTGGCTCCCTTTCCATTTCTCAAGTTTGTGAAAGTCTGACCATCGCCGTGTTCTCCTGTGACTTCCTTTCCCTAGAAAGATACTGCTCATTTTTCACATGAGAGACTGGTCATCACTGAGTCTTGATTTAAATAGGAATCCCTTGAGGGATTTCCCTTAACTATTCTTTTTGAATAGAAGTCCAACTAAGTTATTCTCTATCATAGCACTCAAATATCACTATACTATAATACAAAATTTTAATTTTTACTTGTTCACTTGGTTATTAACTCCCTCCCAAAGTAAATTTTGAGTTCCTAGGGCAGTGGTTTTGATTGGTTTTTAATTTGTCCACTTATAACCAAGCATAAGGTGGTGCCTAGAACATGGAGGGCATTCAGAAACAGTCTTGAATAAATGAATTAACATCATCAATCAAACATCATCTTCTGCTACTAATCCTTTATAAAATTTCACTCTGCATTCTAGCTTTTCCTGAACCAACATTTTAATTCAGTTTTAGGGAGTTTTTGTGTTATCGTTCACCCAAATGATCTGCCCATCTGAAGCCCATTTTAGGAAAGGAAGCCACAGCCATTCATCCCCAGGATGGGACGCATCACATTCACCTTGGGTGGACACGCAGGGCAATCACACGCCATCGTCGAGTCTAGGATAGAAGAGAGCCACCGCTGGAAATAAAGTCATTTCTGGAAACTGAAATGCCAAGAGCGCTAAGAAGGCATCTCTTTTAATGAAATCAGAATGTGAAACTGCCAGCTAACCATCTATCCCAACAGCACTGCAGAAAATGGAGATGTTCTCATTTTTATTAAGCCATATGGAAAAGGCTGTAAAAACAACCACACACCAAGTCGCAGAGCTCTACAGTAAGAGTGATTGGACCTGGTTAAATGGTCTTGTTTTTCTGTCTTCTCGTCCTTTTGCCTTCCCATGCCTTCCTTATGTGTGCAGCACAAAACATTTCTTACCCCCGTCTTCCGTAGCCTGTTTGTGATGGCCTTTCGCCCCCCCACACACAGCCGTTACCATGCTGAGTGGGAACCACTAAACCACGGTCACTTTTGCTTGCCCCCAATACAATGTATACTTCCACGGGAAGCTGCTTAGATATTGTCACATGACTTTGCAACAAAGTCTGAAAATTCTTCTGGTTATAGAGCAGTAGTTTAAAAATTACATTTTCAGGGGCGCCTGGGTGGCTCAGTGGGTTAAGCCGCTGCCTTCGGCTCAGGTCATGATCCCAGGGTCTTGGGATCGAGCCCCGCATCGGGTTCTCTGCTCAGCAGGGAGCCTGCTTCCTCCTCTCTCTCTGCCTGCCTCTCTGCCAATAAATAAAATCTTTAAAAAAAATAAAATAAAAATTACATTTTCAGTCTGTATCAAGGAAATATTCATTCATTTGTTCATTCATTTAGTAGGCTCCATGCCTAATGTAGAGCCCAAGGTGGGGCTCAAACTCATGACTTTGAGATCAAGACCCTAGCAGAGATCGAGAGTCAGGCACTCAAGGGTCTAAGTCACCCAGGTCCCCCAAAATGTTCTTTTAAATACAGAAAGGGAAATTTGGGCATTCAGGCATTGTTCTGGAAAATTACATACGTACATATATACATATGTAAATGCCCGGTCTGACAAACTGTTTTAGCTTAAAAATTCTACTTCTTATTTTCTTCAGCCAGAGTACAGCAAAAACCGCACTAGTTACAACAACGGATTACATTTATGACCTGTCTCACAGGCTCAGAGATTTAAGCAACTGCTATTTAGAGCTCATGAATAAGAAGGACAAAAGAAAAATTAAAAAAAAGAAGAAGAAGAAAAAAAAGGATGGTGTTTAAATATCCAAAAGGGCATTTCATTTTAATCTTGTATCAATATGTAATACCCGGAGTAAAGTTGGACACAAATGCAATTATAGTCCGGAACATGTATCTAAGAGAACTGTGGAAATTCAAAAATTTATTTTGAATTTTAATAAATACTGGTTCCTATTTATAGCTTACTCATATTAAAAAGCAACACTGACACATTGATTTATATCATTAATAGAGTATTTTCTCCTGGGACACCTGCACGGCTCACTCAGTTAAACTACCGACTCTTGGTTTGAGCCCAGATGGTGATCTCAGGGTCATGAGATCAGGTCCGCGTCGTCGGGCTCTGTGTTTATCGAGGAGTCGGCTTGGGACTCTCCTTCCCTCTCCTGCTGCCCCTCCCCCACCCCACATTCTCCTTCTCTCTCAACAAAGTAAATAAATCTTTAAAAAAAAAAATTTCCTCTTTTTCTCTGATGATATGGAGGACATGAAATCTGATCTGCCCAAATGGAGTGTATTAACAGGTTACTTGTACAATCCTTTTAAGTGCCAGAAGAAAACATGGGTCTCACATTCAATTTTACAGAACCAGACTCGGACAAAGGTCGTACCATCCTGAGAGTCTCTGGTATTCTTTAATTCTGCCACACAGAATAAGAGGAGTAAATACAACTCCAGACAACCCTACAAATCCCAGTCTGGATGTGACTCATGGGATGGGAATTGCTCTCCCAGAGTGACTAATGTGAAAAGCCAAAGGGATCCAAATTCCGCTCCAGGGTCTCGACTGGAAAGCTGGTGCACAGATTTATCGCCAACGGTTTACCTGATGCTCATGTGTGATGCTGACCCAAGTGGTCTGCAAGGAAATTTTAGAGCTCTTCTGTGGGATGTTAAAAACCTTTATTTTCCTCATCAAAAAAAGTAATCCCCACTTTTTACCCATTGATGCTTCCAAATGTGATTTGGTATTCTCCAAAGAAGGTACCTTGGGACACTCACCCAAGTCTTATATTATAGGAAAAACACAAAGTCTGGGGTCAGTGGACTAGAATTCTTAGGTCAGCCCCAACCAAGTTTTCTCACCATACACATGTTACCTCACTGCTTTCAGCTTTATCTCTGATATGGGAGGGCTAAAATAGGCCTTTATTAGATGCAAAAAAAAAAAAGTCTGTCAATTGGGTAGGTTGAAGTAACTTAAAAATTTACATTCTTTATTCTAAGTAACCTCTAAGATAATAAAAGAATTGTAGCTAATAAAACGACAATGAAGACAGCATCACATAAAGACATAATCCAAGTTACAAAAAGTGGAAAAAAGCAAATACCAGATGAGACTAATATAAAACAATGAGCAAGATGGTGAATTTAAACCCAAACATAAAGACAACCACATTAAATTTAAGTAGTCTAATAAGCATGCTATTAAAGACAGAGACTGTCAGATTGGACAAAAAAGCAAGACCCAACTTTACGGGTGCCTACAAGCAATTCACATTAAATACACAGACACGTTTATAATTAGAAGTATGGAAAAGGTATCAAAGTAGATTTTAGAGAAAAAAAAATATACCAGGACAGAAGAGGGTCATTTCATAATGATAAAGCAGTCATAATGAAAAATGCGCCGAGTATGTAATTCTAAACCTTTATCCAACTAATAACAGAGTTTCAAAATACATGGAGTTAAAACTAATAGAACTGCAAAGGAAATAGACAAACCTACAATTATAGTCAAATATTTAAACACTTCTTTCTCAATAATTGATAGAAAAAGTACACAGAAAATCAAGAAGGACATTAAAGAGTTGAACATCATTATTAACCAACTTGACCTGGCTTTTATAGAACACTGCACCAAAAATAGTATAATATACATTATTTCAAATGCACATGCCTATATAGAGAACTCTAGGAAATCTACACTCAAAAAAACTCTTAAAACTCTAAGTCTGGCAAAGTTTATGAAAGATCAATATAGGAATATATATTACATTTCTATGTTCTAGAAAGTAATGATCTAGCATTAAAATAAAAACAGGGCATCTGGGTGGCTCAGCAGGTTCTTCGGCTCCGGTCATGATCTCAGGGTCCTGGGATTGAGTCCCGCATTGGGTTCTTTGCTCAGCAGGGAGCCTGCTTCCTTTTCTCTTTCTCTGCCTGCCTCTCTGCCTACTTGTGATCTCTTTCAAGTAAATAAATAAAATCTTAAAAAAAAAAACAGTATTATATGGAACATAAAATACGTTCTAGTTAAGGACAAAAATCAACACAGAGGTCATTAGGGAAGAAGTTGAAAGAGTAAGTGCAAAGGACCTGGGGCAGGAGCATGGTCAGCCTCAAGGAAGGAACTAGGGCTAACAGACAGAGGAAGAGAGGTTGGGAAAGCAGTCAAGAAGGTGAGGAAGGGATCAGATGGTGTAGGGTCTTTGAGACCTTGGTGAGGAGTTTCTATTTCCTTCTTAGTAACTGTTTTACTAAGTGACCTAGTATCCCTTGGGAAAAATTACAGCATTGTGCTTGCATTTTGCTGCTAATTCTTTCCCCCAGATTCTAGGTTACTGACATCTACCTGCTCTCTAGGGATCTCTCAGACTTCATCTTCTTAAGGGCTTTCTTCTGCATCTTTCTCCCCATCTCTACCTCCATCCCAGCCCCAATCCAGCAAGCTTCATGTGTATGCACGCTTCTGTTTGTCTAAAACGGCTCTCCACACAGGCTGCATTCAGACTCGAACTGCAGGGATTTATAAGCCCTTTCCTTCAGATGCATGCTTGTATGGAAAGAGTGCGTTTCCTACAAAATCCTAATTTGACTTCAGAATTTATCATGAATCCTAACTGCACTGTTATTAGTTAAAAAGACTTTGAACAAGTTACTTAATTTCTTTTCATCTCCCTTTTCTCCATGCGCCAAACGGGGGAGCACAAACAGTATCTTCCACTGTCGTCATGGAGATGAAATGTGGCTTGGCCACTGATTCTGACGGGAGCTTCAGAATAACACAGAACACACAGACCTTTGTGAATGTTGCCATTAGAAGTGTACTTACATCTAGAAAACTGGCAATACATTAGCTTAGACACTTTGTAAATTTTGACATTCTTTACCTTTCTCTAGAATCTTTAAAAACAAATCACTGTGATTTGTACACAATAGTCATTTTTTCATTGGTCCATGTCCGGTCTTAACTAGAGCCATTAAAAACATGTGTATGTAAAGTTCAGATTTTCTACTTTAGCTCACTTGCATTTATTTATCATGATAAGCCTGTCCTATAGGTTCAGTACACTGCTGCATTGACAGTACCTCTTCACGAATAAGATTCCCAACAATTTCAGCTGCCTGGGTGGCTCAGTTGTTTAAGTGTCTGCCTTTGGCTCAGGTCATTGATATCAGGGTCCTGGAATCAGGTCCCACACTGGCCTCTCTGCTCAGCGGGGAGTCTTTTTCCCTCTCCCTCTGTGCTCTCCCTCTAAAAAATAAAATCTTAAAAAAAAAAAAAAAGATTAACAATAATTTCCTATTACCCGAAACCAGTCCATATGGAAATTTCCCAACAGACCCAATGTGACTTTTGAAACTGATTGTGGATTGTTTTTAAATATGAAAGGATCCTTCAAACATAAGCAAAATTATGTTATGGATATAGGATTTGGGGACCAGAGTTGTTTTTTATTTCCAATACAATTTTGTCAATCACATATTCTCCAAACGCTCAGAAAAGTGAATGAATAGGTAACTTTGTAATCCTTTTTTAGAAACAAGAGAGTCATCACTCAATTAATGGGCCTTAAATTTGCACACACATCACAGTTTGCTGGGCCTCACCGGCTAGCACTGCTGGTTCCTTGGATGGAGAGGGAACTGGAATGAGCATTTCTGAGTTTCCAGGTAATTCTGATGCTGCCAGTTGGGGACCACACCTGGAGAATACTGTACTGTCCCATGCTCTTACAGCCTTTATGCACATTTTTAGCTATCTTCATTGGTCTATCTGCTCGCCTAACATGGTCACAGAGTTCGGTATTTAAGTTTCTTATTTAAGAACTAATTTTTGAGAACCAACTGTGTGTAAGCTGGACACTAAGTTAACACTAAGAGCCACAGCTCTGGGTAGTGATGTACTTTCCAACCTTTCTCCAAAGCACTGGGAATACACCAAGCACCAAGCAGTTCATAGGAAGGAGAGTAGACATAGTTCCGTATGTGAGTGATATCCTAGGGAGAGAAGGCCAAACCACGCTCTCAGAGAGTGAGTTGGGCTTAGGACGCGTCCCTGTGCACACATACACCATCTACTGAGTTCATTGATCTGAAGGAAACAATCTGGACCTTTTGGGATTTCACAGCTTCCTGACGTAGTGGTAAGAACCATAGTTATTTAGTTGGGAAAGTGAATCTCGGAAGGGTCATAATGAGTTTCACTCACCCTTAGGCCAAGGGCACCTAATGGACTTGCTCTGAAAAGTGCCTTTGGGAGAATTTATTTGACTTGGATGAATTTTCTCCCTCCAAATGGATGCAAATCAGCCTCTTAAAAAAAAAAAAAAAAAGGCTAAAGGAGTCAGCAGGGCACTATAGCTTATGAGGAGCTCATAGAGCCAGAGGAAATGAGTCACGGGGCCTCTCTGTGAACCCACCTGTGGGCTTCCTTCAACACACCCGGATGTGTTAGCTGACCTCTGCTCTCTCTCCTCCAACTGGAGGAGTTTATCATTCTTGCTGGAGTTGATCAGGCATCATGATGCACTCCTGACACAGCCATTACCCCAGCAGACGCCCTGTTCCAAGCAGCAAACACATCTCAGCCCCAGGAGCTTTGCACACAGCTCAAGATGGCATGGTGGCTACTGGGTTCTGCCATTGAAGGAGCCTTCCCCCCACCACCCACAGCACCCACAACACCCTCACACAGTCAGCCAATTGCAAAGGTCGAAAAGAGGCTTAAGAGACAGCATTTAATCAAGGTCTTTCATTTGACCATTATTAATACACTGCTTCAAAATTATTTGCTCATGGACCTATCTCTGTTCAAATCAGAGTTTTTTGGTAACAAGAAATAGCCTTCAACTTCATACCCAAAGCACATAAACACTGCCTAGGACATGAAAACTTCACAGGTAAGGGATGAACAGACAAATGGCAGGGTGCGGGGTAGCTGAGGGGCCGAGCAGGGCTGCAGAAGCCCAACAGAAACCAAGAAGGTGAGAGGAAGCCTGGAAAGGGGGCTCGTTCGGAGCCAGCAGCCGAAAGGCTGGGTAGGGAGCCCTCGGCGTGGGGAGGCTTGCGAAGTCAAACAAATGGACAACATTGAAGGTGGGCGGGTCAAGGACATCTCTCACTGCGACGAGATTTACCCAAAACTCTGGTTATCAGCTCACTGGAGTGTGAGGGGGAATCACAGAGTGACAGCTCAAGTGTAAAAAAAAGATCTAGAGACGATACGGCCTCAAGCTGCGTATCTCTTACCCTGAGCAGTGAGCTTACCGATGTGGCAGCAAGTAGGGCAAAAGGCTAAGGAAAGCCTTTTCCCTCCAGGAATACGAAGCGTTCAAGGAGAAGCACTGCCCCCTGAAGCCGTCTAGCTAACACTAAGCCCAAGCTATCACAGGGAGCTAGGGGTGTTTTAAACACTCTAATCACAAAGACAGGAATTCGAGAAGATGAGCGGAGGTATCCAGTGAAATAGATGGAGGGTATCAAAAGCCGGTTACCGTGGAAGAGATCTACAGAGGGGTGTTAGAGAAAGGAATACCTCGCAGGTATCATTATTAATCGATGCTTTTAAACGTGGGTTCTGTTCTCAGTGTAGCTCCACCACACCTGCTGTTGAATTGCAGAAATTTTGGCAATTATGAAAAGGGTGCAATATTCACCATCTTTCACTATCTATGGGAAAAAATGCTATCTTCCTTCCCTGTCTTTGTGATTATTTGCATTCCCATTTACTCCACAGGAAACATTAAATACATGTGATGTGTATCCTTTTTCTTTTCAAAGTTGTAATGTTTTGGGTTATTCTCCTGCATACATTTTCACAAAGTTCTACTGTTCCAAAGCCCCACAGTTTTCTCAAGCTTGCATAATATTCTGACTTGCTGGTATGCTGTATTAATCGAAACATTTTCAAATTATGGAAACTTGATTGTATACAATCTTGCTTCCCTTAGAAGAGCTGATTAAAAAAAAAAATAGTGGGCCAGTTATCCTCAAGTTTCTCAATGTCTGTTACTAAAAATGTTTTCCAGCATGTATGTTCTACTCTCCATGATCAATCATCAACATACCGTGCCCTCCCCAACAGTAGTGTTACCTTGTTTTAGGGAGCACAGCCTAGTGGGTAGAGAAACTGTATCACTTCTTTGTACATTAAAACTAATGTAACATCGTGTATCAGCTATACTCAAGTGTTTGTAAAAGCAGAAAATAGGGGGCGCCTGGGTGGCTCAGTGGGTTAAGCCTCTGCCTTCGACTCAGGTCATGATCTCAGGGTCCTGGGATCGAGCCCCGCATCGGGCTCTCTGCTCATCGGGGCGCCTGCTTCCTCCTCTCTCTCTTCCTGCCTCTCTGTCTACTTGTGATCTCACTCTGTCAAAAAAAATAAAATAAAATCTTAAAAAAAAAAAAAAGGCAGAAAATAGGGGCAGCTGGGTGGCTCATTTGGTTAGGTATCAGCTTTGATCTCAGCTCAGGTCTTTGTCACAGGGCCCGGAGTTCAAGCCCCCACTTAAAAAAAAAAAGAAAAAGAAAAGAAAAAAGGAAATGGACACAATATAAGTTTAAAATACAAAAGAAAAAAAAAAGTATCAGTAACAGGAACAGTAAATGCAAATCTGTCTGGGGCCATAGTCAGGATTCAATCCATTAATCTGTATCAAGTCCCAGGAGAGTGTTGGGCATTAGACGTGACTAGCATATTAGCAAAAGTATTACTCCTATTACTAACTTGAAGGGATTTGATTATGCATGGTTCAGTTTTGTGTCCTCTCTCGGGATTCCTTTCATTGCCCTCTCCTCTTTTTTTGACCTTGTAATTTTCCCTCATCTGTGTTTGGTTATTTCTTTGGTTCCAAGTTTCTGTTCTCACTTTCTAGGTTTATATATAGATATAAAAAATACATCAGATCTAAAGTTCTTTCCTAAAATTCTTTGAAAACTTTCAGTTCACAGGACAAACCAAATTACTATTTTCTGTTCTGCCGGGTTTTGCACAATAATGTCCCGTGAAACACAGCGGAAGAAACCCAGGATCTGAAGACAAGGGCAGGTCTGGAAACAGTTCTAGTTCTTTCCTTCGCGTCTGCTTTCTGATGCTTCCCCTGAATAACTTCAGTGCCTCCATTTCCATCCGTCCCCAGGGACACAGTTGGCCCAGGCCGATGTGAAGATGCTTTCCCCTGGAACCTGTGATCCGTTTTCTTCTTTTCGTGTGGCGGTGAAAGCATTTTACAGGAATGGGTGGTGTCTCTTTGAGAAGACACCAAAATTGTCTGCTCCATCAAGATATGGCATAGTGTTGTGTGTGTGGAAAGATAAATGTCTTCTCCCCTCACTTTGTTTTATGGCGAACAATTAAGTTGATTTAAAAATAAATCCGTGCTTCTCTATGTGCTACTTCACACGCAAACATTCATAATTGCTCCCCCAGTGTAATAGCCTAGATGTTAATTTTAGATAGTTGGAGCGGCAAGTCATATATTTTTAAATCATTCAGTCATTTTTAATTAATGTCTATTTGTTTTCATTTTGAAGCTCTGTTGAAATAATCAATAATGGAAGTTGAAAGTACAGGCCATAGCAATAAAGTTCTACGAACTCATATTGCCTGTAAATTATTTGTAGAATCTTTATAATTTTTTGATAAAAAATACTGTTAAATTGGCCCCTGGTTAAATCAGTCTGTTAAATTAGTCTGCCCACAGAGGACTGAAGTTAAAGTTCTACTTCTGTTTTCTGTGAAACTATAGACAAGGGTAATTTGAAAAATCAAATAAAAGGGAAATGGATCACCAGAGTTGGAGGTCAGTGGTCATTAGTTAAAGTGAGGCCAGTCAGGACGAGCAGCTCTTATCTTCAGCCACAATGAGCTGCCCAGTCACACACGCGGAGTAGGGGGGACACTGCCCAGTAACTATCACGGAGCAAGAAAAAGGGAGAAGAAGTGGAGAGAATATGAGAGCATCATTAGAACAAGGGACTCCAGAAACTACACCACATCAGGCCAGAAGTGGAGATAGGAGGCCAGTAATTGATGGTGGGTTCCCTGGACAGGACACGCCGGAGTAGGAGGGAGTCTGGATGGAGTGCAGGTGGCCTTAGCAGTAAGCTGGAAGGTCAGAGACATCTCTGAGACAGCATCGTCACTCGTCATCACAGAATGGAGGGTCTTAGCTCAGGATAGGATGGTTGAGCTAAGGTGGTAACAAGGTATTTTTAGAAAGGAAGCCAAAGCAGCAAGTGGAATGTCTACAGATCGGTAAAATGAAAAACAGCATGTTTCAGAGTAGGGAGCAAGAAAATCATGAAGCCAAGTACTCAACGGGTTCGGAGAGACAGCAAATTACACAGAAACAGAGTGTTAACATCAGAGGGGGAGTCTTTTAAAGTTGCTGGCAGAGCGGAGATGGATACAGTTCCCTTGAAGAAAAAAAAACTATGATTCCACAAACTCAAAGGGAAACTCCTTTTCTGAACACTTGAAGGTCCGTGGGGAATTGTGTGTCCTATAATGTATTAAATAAACCCAACTCAGTCACAAAATTAGAAGGGGAAATGAAAATGATCCCTAAGATGGGTTTGCTGAATGTCATATGGTGAGAAGTGCGGAAGACAAGGCAGGGCAGAACGCTTTCTGGGACGTAGGTTCAAGGCACCCGTCACTGTGGCTACCCTTGGGGTCAGGCTCGCCCGGCCAGGCCCCTGCACCCCTGCAGAATCCCAGTTGCATGGACGGGCTCGCTCTGCTGACCACACACTCCCCTAGCAGTCACTGCCAACAAAGCCTGATGCTCTGCCACCAGCTCATGCCCAGGCAGCAAACCCCTCCCGACACAAAGAACAAAGATCTACATACCATGAGGGCACATCAGACAACATGTCCGCAACAGAACAATCATATTTAACACATGTCCCGTGTTTCTATTTTATCAGTTTTTGTCCTAGAAAGACTGTGCAAATATCATACTGTCCCAAGAGAAAACAGAACCTGACAATTGGGAAAAATGCTTTCACTTTGAAATCTAGGGGCTGCCTAGGGACACGACGATCCTCAGGCACCACCTCCTGAATAGCCCAATAGCCTCTGCCGTCATCTCCCAGAGAGAACAGCAGCATCTTCATGAGGGTGAGAAGGTAGGGCTTAGGCCTCCGCCAGAAGTGCTGGAACAGAAGGGTAAAGGCGGGAAAGGAGACGCGGGGGGTGGGGGGGGGGGGGGGCAGCACGGTCCGATTCGGGGGAGAACTCTCTTCCCAGGCTGCAGGCTGCTGCTTCTCCACACTGGGTAGGAGAGTTCAGGAAACGCATAACGGAGAGTCATTCATTAAGTTCCACCCTCCAGACCCTAACCACGCCCCCTAGAGGCCTCACCTCCTGAGAGTCTCCCCTCAGGGGTTTGGTTTCAACACTTGGATTTGGATTTCCGGGCTGGGGGATGGGAGAGGAGAACGTTTAGACCGAAGCAGACACAACACAGGCTGGAAATTATGATAAATTAGATTGAGTAATGATATTCGTATCACCTAATGGGACTTTAACAGACTATAGACTGGGAAAGAAAAGTGCCATTTGAGGACCATGGCCCCTGTCTATAGTTGATTTTTTCCCTTTTACTTAAGTACGTAGACAGTTTTACTGCTGCGTTCTTCTTACAGCCAGTTAGTAGGAACGGCGGGACAACGCCTTCAGGAACCCACGTCCACCACACTCAGAACTGGCTCCTTGAGATTTTATCCGAATTTATGCGTGTTGAGGTGGGTCTCCTATTATCTGCTAGCTGTCCTTCTGCACTGCTGTATTGGGCCGTCAGTCTTAGTTCTCCCATTCTGCACCCTCAGGTCACAAAGCTTGGGAAGCTGGAAAACCCCAGTCCCTGAACCTGAACTGAGCCTGTTTTAGGACCTCAAGGTCTGCACAGACTCTAATCACACCTGAATCATCTGATGCACTGAAGGAGTTCTGATTCGGTAAAAACATGGTGAAGCATTGTCCTGCCACCCACCTCTGAAACTAAAGACAGTGGAGATCATCCAGAGAGAGTATGGTCTACCGGCAAGCAAAAACCAGACTTGGAGAAAAGCAGAGGAGCTCCATCTACGCATCTAAAACAATAGTGCCAATTCTTTTCAGCACGGCGGCTCAGATGGCTAACCACCTGTCTTGGGCTCAGATCATGATCCTGGGGTCCTCTTGGGAGAGAGAGCCTTGCGTTGGGGGCCTGGGACAAGTGGGGATCCTGCTTCTCCCTCTGCTCATTCTCACTCTGTATCCTTCTCTCCCAAATGAATAAATAAAATCTTTTTAAAAAAATAAATAATCCGAAGGGCATGTCCTGATACTGTGTCCCTCCACTCCTCTACTCTGGAAATGGAGAGAGCAGCTTCGACTCCAGCAGGTCCATGTCAACTACCAACCTCAGCACTAGGTTGCAAAGTATCTCCTGCCTCATGGCTAGATCAGAACAAGGAATGTGTACATGCACATAAGTGAGATGCGTGATTTATGTATGTTACACAAAATTCCTAAGTATGGGCTCAATATTTGCAAGTCGGTAGATGAGGAGTGTATTCAAAGACGTGGACAAAGGCATTAACTGGTCTGCCGGGGAACGGGGATAATCAGAGAGACGTCTCTTGCTTCACAAATCACCTACATAAACGGGATGCTGATAGGCTACAAGTCCACCGACATACCATATTCTACATGGCATCTTATTCCACATCTATACCAACTAACTGTTCTGAAGGAGAATAAAATTCTCAGAAGTGTCTAGATCACTCCGGAGAACGTCCCTCACTTTAACATTCCTAAAAGACTAAATACTTTTTATCCAGTGTTCATTACCCAACATGGATGCTTCCCTGAGACTTTTGCCTTTCCTAATTAAATGGTTAAATTAATCAGGCTTTTAGGAGTTACCAATATTAACAGCATCATCGAGAATTCAGGAGAGTCTACTTCCTTTCTGGAGAAGGAGAAATTTTAAATTGGCTCATTTATGTCAGGTCACATATATATCAAGATGTAATTGCTTTGCTAAAATCACATGGATGTAAAAATCTGCTTCAAGTTCTTCTTTGTTAGCTAAAAATGACCAATATAAGGAATGGTAAAAATATTACAGGTGTCACTAGGAGACTATTAAAACAGGTATCCTTTAACAAAAATATAAGCAAGGGGGTGAGGTGATTAAAAGCCAAGCTTAACAAAAAGAAAAAAAAAAAAAAAAGCAAAAACCCCCAATGGATTAGAATGAGCCTTGCACAAAGAAAAACATACCTTTGGTGTCCTTATGTGACAGCTCAAAAGAATCATTACAAAATGGTTAACACATGCTTAAGACAGAAAATTCAGCAATATTTTTCTTCATTCAATGATGTGTCCATGGTTTCTCTTTCTTTCTTTATTTGAAAATACTGTGTTGCTAAAAATCTTCTATCAAAGTCAGTTAAAATGCGTCAAAATGTCCTAACTCTGGGGAGGGGTATCAGTGGGTGAAGGAGCTGGATTTCTGGATACTGGTCTTCCCACTTATCCCTCTAAGGTTGCCCCCAAACATTTCTACTTTTAATTTTATTTAAGATTTTATTTATTTAAGGGAGAGCAAAAGCAAGAGAGCATGAGCATGGCGAGGGGCAGAAGGAGAGAGAGAAGCAGACTCCCAACAACTAGGGAGCCAGATGCGGGGCTCAATCCCAGGGCCCTGGGACCGTGACCTGAGCAGAAGGCCAACACTGAACTGACAGCCACCAAAGTGCCCACAGTTCCAGTTTTAAAACCATGTTCTGGGACAAAGAAAATAAATGGAATAATTAATACTGATAATTCATCACAAACAACCCTGAGAGAAAATGAAGAGGAAATCTGTCTTCAAGACGTTCCATTGTTTATGTCCATATTCTTCTCTCTCATTCTCCCCGTCCACAATGGTGTCCATCCACTAATAGATCACTACCTGCTCACTCCACAAGCCAGGTACTATGAAGGAGATCTTCAGCAATACCTTTTACTCAGTTAAAGCTTGTTGGATAGCTACCTGCGGCAAAGTATTATGTTCAAACAGACTAGACAGTGGTTACCCAGTCTCCAAACCAGAAATCCTAGAGTGTTCTGAGTGTCTTGATAATAACTCATTTCTTCATGTGAACGTTGATCACTGGTTTTGTTTGGCTAAAATCACTGAACTCTATATATTTATTTATTTCTGTACCTTTCTGTATGCATTATACAGTTATACTTTAAATAACATTTTCCCCCCAAAAGGAGGAAAAACTCAACTCACATTAACAAAGTAAGAGAAAACAGAGAAAGATTTCCATTAATGTAGATACAGAAATCTATATAACTCAGCCTTCATTACTGAAAATTTTCTTAACAAACATGGAATAAAAGGGAACTCCATTAATCTGAGAGAGGGTATCTACAAGAATCTTCTAGAAAATCTTGCATTACATTGTGAATTATTAAACCTTTCCCTGGAGATCAGGAGTAACACAAGAATGACTGTGATCACCAATTCGGACATTTTACTGAAAGTCCTAGGTAATCCAATAAGGCAAGCTTAGAAAATGAATAAAACTGCCATTATTCAGAGGACATGAAGCCCATGGAACATCTAAATGAATACAGAGAGAAGCTATTATAATTAATAGGGGAGTTTAGCAGTCATTGGAAAATGGGTCAGTAAAGCAAAATCAATTTTATTTCCAGATACAATAGAAAATATAGAAATATATCGAATCGGTATTAGACAATGATATATTACAAAGCCATTTGAGAGCTCTGCACAAAATATTTCAAACCACTATCTGAATAAATGAGAAGATACTTAAGAAATACTATCCAAGACTATCCAAGACTTCCTAAGTATAACCTCTGAAGGCTGGGCCCTTATGTTAGCAGTGTTGATCAATGCATATTAGACTCTTGCTCCTAATTTCATTTACAAGTAGAAATGACTCATGGCTATATAATTCCACATCAGAGTTAATAAAACAGTCTAGTTTTTTCTTTTCAGTCAACAGAAGACTTTTAGGTTCTTACAAAATAATGCCATAATGGGAAAAACAACAATGGACTGCAGATTCTAAAATGTTAAGATTCTCAAAAAGGTGGGGTACCTGGGCTGGCTCAGTTGGAAGAGCGTGTGACTCTTGATCTTGGTGTCGTGAGTTCAAGCCCCATATCGGGTGTAGAGAGGACTAGAACAATTTTTTTTTTTTAAAGTAAAAGAATTTCAGAAAGGTTCGGGTTCAAGCATCATCGCTGTAGCATTTGAAGGGCTGGGGATTAGGAATATCCCATCAGTGCTTATCATCAGCCTCCATCAAGGACATGTTCTTGAACTTTGCGCATCACTTGGTCACCCATTTACCCAACATTCTATGTGCTTACTCTGCAACCGGCACTGTGCTAGAGATTGGAGGTTTGATGGCAAGTCTGGTCTTCTCCAGAATCCCTCATCTCATCTCTTCTTCTCTTTCACATATAGTCACATGTCCATGATGGCTCGGTTCCACATACCTGTCTTTTAGCTGCTGCTATCCCCTGTGAGTTGCTAACTTCTGCTTCTGGCTAAATAAAGTACTCAAATACTTTCCATCTGAAGGAATTGCCAAATACATGAAGAGACGCATTCCAAAAAGTAAGAGAAGATATCATTTCATTTTAACGGGCTATTCAGTGGCCAAATAGGTACCATCATAATATGCATGATGTCTGGCCACCGGAGACCACACTAGGTCTTAGATCTAGAAGTTTCCTAAGATGCAAATTTCTTATTACTACGTGTTAATTTGATCAGACCTGTAGTTTTTAAACTGTAAAAGACTGAATTGAAAAGCTCTATGACACAATGGATTAGGTACCTACTATATACTGAATTTTAGGTTATGTTACCAAATGATTTTGAGAAATTTGTCTTCCCAAATGCAGTAACAGAGAAGATGTTGACTGACCCATGATTCAAGATATATCACAGCTTCCCTTCAATTTCCTTTTGATATTTATATATAAACTCTACATGTTTAAAAAAAAGAATAAACTATTATCCTTGGAAATAATATTTCTTCTGTTTACTTTAGATAAAATTTTCCCCCAATTTTGTTTCTATCATGACCATTCTGATGTCTTGCTGGTGTTTTGTGGAGTTGCTATTACCAGAGAGATTACGAATTCCCTGCTCCCCGCGAAAAAAAATTTGTCTCTGTTTTTGCTGTTCTTTAATATTTTTAGTGCATGCTAATATGTCCCACAGACTTTTAACTTGATTCTCAAGTTTAAAAATGCATCATTTGGGGGCGCCTGGGTGGCTCAGTGGCTTAAGCCTCTGCCTTCGGCTCAGGTCATGATCTCAGGGTTGTGGGATCGAACCCCGCATTGGGCTCTCTGCTCAGCAGGGAGCCTGCTTCCCCCTCTCTCTCTCTGCCTCTCTGCCTACTTGTGATCTTTGCCAAATAAATAAAAAATCTTTAAAAAAATAAAAATTAATCATTTGACTTAATTCCTCATTTCTGAAATTTGGGAAATAATAAACTGTGGAATATCTTAAAATAGGATACTATTATAACTTAGAATGCTTGATAGGACTTGGAAATCTAGAATATACACATTTCAGGATCTCTCAGAGTGGGGAAGGATAATATTTCACTGTCCCTAAATCAGCTTTCGAATATTGATTTAAAGTCAAAGGCTTTCAAGAGTTGGGGAGCTTGCTATTTCTGGACAATATTTCTAATAAAAATAATTTATTCTCTGTTCAATGGTCCCCAACCATGCCTACAGCAGCCCGGCAGATTTGAAGACATGCCTGTCTTAAAAAACCTTGTGCTCTAACATTACAAACCAATTTGGAAGGGGAAGAAAGTGAGCTGGTGAGAGGGAACAGAAACAAGCCAACAGTGTGCAAATCATCTGTGTAAGTTGTGACTACGTGGAACAATGAGGGATTGTGACGTGCAGGTCTGTGTATGCCAGGGGACTAGACCTGGTCAGAGGAGTCAGGACAGGGATGCTGAGTCTGTGCGATAGGTTGGGGACCACACAGCGAGGAGGAGATCCAGCGAGAAGGAACAGGTGTCCTGGCAGAAGGCAGTTTCTACAAAAGGCTTTTAGCAGAAATAAACACTAAGTGAATAATAAACTCAAAGAATCTCAGTCTGTCTGAGGAAGACAGAGCAGAGAGGAAGTGGAGGGCAGGAGGTGGACGCAGGCACAGACTGTGGCTTTGGCAAAGCTGTCTACCTCCTGAGCCCCAGGAGTCCCATCAGGTAGCTGATGGCACCAGTGACCACAATAAATCCTGACTCAAAAAAAAAAAAAAGTATGAAGGGGTAAAAAAAAGGGAACTTTAAATACTTATTCAATGCTCAACACTAAGGAAGGGTGGTTAATATTTCAGTCAGGACAATAAAACTGCGGCTTGTTTTTTAAAGATCCCTTATCTGGTCTACAGAAACAGAGATGAAATGAAGTGATGAATAGATTTTCCAAATCATCCAGGAGACAGGGTGTGGGGGACAGACGCAGAACTACTACCGCGTGGTGCATCTTTATTAAAGCTTGACTGGATGCTGACGTAAATGAGGGGGAGGGGATGAGGTGATGTTAAGAGAGGCAGAGGTGGGAGATGAGGAAGATGTGGGAGGTCCTGAGAGAGGGAGGTCTCAGGGGGACTCCCAGGCTTCCAAGCCACATGCTTGAGTAGACGCGAACACAAAGAGCCACCCTTGGGCAGCGGACACACAGAGGAACTGGGATTTATGGTGGGGTGACGGAAAGGCTGGGGCCCCAAAGAACAGTTTTCATTCCAGAGAACGGGTCAATCTGAGAGATCATCGAAATATCAAAGATGCTGAGTAAACGCTGGGATAGTGCATGTATGGAGCCAAGAGATGAAGTCTGGGCAGAATGGAAGAATCCACGCCTACAGATACACTCAAGAGTCACAGTGATGGATACAACGGACTGACCCGGGTTTTGTAGGTATTTTTTTCCGCTGATGGGATCCATGATATATGAAAATTAGCCAAGAGCAAACTAGAAAAAAGCCACTAAATCTTTAGAGGTTTTGCATATAAGGGAAAAATTGTTTTCCTGAAATCCTTCCCAAATATGAAGAATGTCCAGTGGTTTTTGGAAGGGGCCAATACAGAACAGAGAAGGAAAAAGTCAACAGTAACAGTCAACCAAATGTCATGGTGAATTTAGATAGTAGTCTACACTTGTCAACAAACTTTTACAACTACTACGTCATTCAATGCTCATAACCATGCTTTTATGATAGAAAAATCAGTATGAGAAAATTCTTATAAATAATGAAGAAATCTGAGCATAATTTTTTTGGAAGATTGGTTTATTAGGGTTTATTTCCACTTAGGCAATGACACAGAATTCTAACTAAAAACCTTGCTGTGCCTTGTCTAGATCTTTTCCTAACATAATTAATGCAGAGAATCCATCTGTTGTGGGTTCAACAGAGTCCCCCCACCCAAAAAACCCTCAAGTCTACTCAGGACATCTTAACATAAGTTTATTTAGACACATGGTCATTGCAGAATGAGTTAACAACTGGGGTGTATGGCTGGCTCGGTCAGGAGAGCACGCTACTCTTGATCTCAGGGTCATGGGTTGAAGCTCCATGCTGGGTGTACACCTTATTAAAAAAAAATGAAATAAGATCATACTGGATTAGGGTGGATTCTAAATCCACTGAGAAAGTCCTCAAGAGGCTCTGAAGGACTCACAGAAGCACCTGGAAGAAGGCAAGATGAAGGTGGACGAGACAGACAGGAGGGAGATGTCCACAAACCAAGACCCATCAAGGATTTGCTACAACCACCGTAAGCAGGGAGGGAAGCACGAGGCAGTTTCTCCCTCAGAGCCCCCAGAAGACCTAACCCCACCAACACCTCGATTTCAGACCCGTAGCCTCCAGAATGGTGAGTGAACACCTTTCTGATGCTTCCAGCCACCCCGTCCGGGGTGTTCTGTTACAGCACCGAGGAAGCTAGTGCACCATCACGTAGAGAAAAGAATTTCTATTTACTAAGGAAAACCACATTCCTCATGAGGCCATCTGGCCCTGGATTCTAGCGTCTCTTGATGTATGTCCTGTACATCGCTCTGTGATGAATCTGGAATCTGAGAGAGCAGAATCACTTATGGTGCTTAGATTAACTCTCTAGTTCCATCTGCAGTGGCAAACAAGAGAGCTAAGGTTATGGCTGGTTTTATTTGCAGTGTGTCTCTTTCTAAATGTCTCTCCTGACCTCGATTTATCTTCTTAATATTGGAATTCAAACGCTCTTCCTTTTTCAAAGTAACTGAATTGCAAACTCATGGAGGGCAACAGACATGTCTGTACACATTTAGCGGGTCACCTGTTGGACTGCAAACTCGAATACCGTTCACTGCCTTTTTCTGTCACACCAAACCCGGGAGGGGTGACACTGGTGCACCAGCCCCTAACCTTCGTGACCCTACAGACCGCCACCGGCAACAGAAACTTTCCGAGGCCGAGACAGAGAACAGTGCCGTGTCTGAAGTTCTTCGGTATCTCGAAGGCAGAGCAAGCGCCTGTCGGACCACACGACTCTGCGTGTCCCACGCGTCCTTTCTCAGCTTGAGTGTGTCCTTCCTCTCGTCACCTACGGAGCTGTGAGACCCCATCAGATGGATGGTCCTGGCGACCTGCTCATCGTTTTACCCGGCCTATCCCACCGTGCCCAGCGCTTCCCTTTTATTTTATATCCTATCAAGAGGGCCCTTTCCTAAAACCCACGTTCGCAAGTATCTAGGACATCGCTCTCCAGAGAAACAAGGGTTAAGACCAGGTGACAGCCCCAGATTTCACACTTAGAAGCCGTGCACGCGCACAGCACCCCGACACACCGTTCCCTCCCCCAGGTCTGCGGTGACTGGGGCGGAGACACAGAACGTGCACACGGCGCAGCCAGAGCCCCCGGGGGCGGGAGGGGACCCAGCAGGGACCAGCTCCAGGAAGCCCACCCTCCCTGCCCGCGACGCCCCCACAACCAAGCCGGGAAGCCAAAGAGCAGCTCTTTCAACAGTCCCCAAACACCCGGGACAGGGCTTATAACGGACCGTTTCCCTCATTTTCGCCCTCACTTCCAACTTCCGACCCGCAGGCCGCAGCCTCCGCCCTGCACCAGGAGCAGCAGCTCCCCGGCCACCAGCCCCGGCTTCCCGGCCCACAGTCTCCAGCCACGGCTCCCGGTCCTCTGGGGGCCTTTGCACTTGAAGCTTTGCTTCTCTCCCCTCTGCCCAGGGGTCTCCACCAAAGGCAGATGCTGGTGGTTGGCTCCCTCCTGTAGACTGGGGAGCAGCAGCCCTGCCTCTCCCCTCCAGGGGGGCCTGCCCTTGGCTCCACGGGGGAGCGAGAAGCCAGGGTCCTGCTTGGCTGGCACCGGAGATCTCTCTGTGACTGTCCCGTAAGCAGAAGCACAAAATCGGCTGCTCCCGGCTTCAGGGGCGGATTCTTTCTGGGAACTTGGGTCTGTACAATCAGGAGTCCTGTCTCTCAGCAGACACTCTGCCCTCATAATCCAACGTTGTAAATGCCCCTATGGGGCAACCTGAGTCCTGTGACGGGTTATGTAATACATGTGATTCATTTTATTCGATTATCTTTTAATTCCTGCTTGTATTTTCATTTCTACTCCTCTATGCAGATTTCAACCTATCAGAAAAGCCAATCGCTATGAATGGAAATATCATTATGTAAGGATTAAATGCTTATTTTCAGTTTATGCCACATTCACATGGAAAACTCAGGAATTATTTCCTGATCATGCAGTTGTCTTTGCTTTACAAATCAAGGATAAAAAAAAAAAAAAAAAAGGCACGCGCTAATATTTTGAGAGGAGATGCGGTGACACAGAGAAGCCTGTGAGGGGAAAGGGAAGCGAGGCGGGGCTGTCTGGAAGCAAGGTCGAAGCCGGCATTCTTCAGGAGCCCGCTGCGTCACCGAAAGAAACCGCTGGTCACTCGGCCACACAGGATGTCGCTGGCCCGCGTGCAGCCGCTCCCTACATCAGACCAGAGCACCGCGACAGAGACGGTGCGGGTCTCCAGCCCCTTCTCATCTGCCATTGGTCACTGGTCAAGATTCCCCTCCTAGGAGCTCACACTGGTGGCTCTTGTCATTGGAGCACGTTGGACACGGACGGGTGACGCCATCCCGCTCACTCTGTCGCACCACACGGCGCCCCATCATCCTCACCCAGGGGTGGCCGGAGGAAACAGAGCCTCGGTGGGTCTATCACATCCCAGCCACCTGCTGCAGCTTCTGGGTCCCACATCCGGGGGGACACTGGAGTCCTTCCAGAGGCTAATGCACACCCTGGAGGGACGGCAGGACAGACCATGCTGCCAGCAGGGGACGGCGCAGTGGCCGCAGGGCGGAGGGGGCAGCAAGAACAGGGACTCTTGGCAACAAGGGGTCCAAAGCCGAAGACACAAGGAGACCAAGAAACATGTGACCTACCATGCTTCACACGGGACGATCCTGATGAGTGCAGGTCCACAGACCCGAAGAAAATAAGCAACTCTGCAGGAAGGGAACCAGAAAGTGGCAGTCCCCGGAGTTCCTGCTACTGGAATATCCAGCCACTGTCCTCCCGACAGAGCGGGCAGACTGAGATCAAAATATTTAATAACGGCAACCCCAAACCACTTGTCCCCAGCTGGTGATGGTACAGAGAAGCAACCGTGAAAGTTCAGTCCATCTCCCCCCAGAGTAAGGACTGAAGTCAGGCCGGCCGGGACTGAGACAACATATGGAGAACTGAGACCTGCTAATGCCTGAAAGTCGTTATTTTGGGAAGAAAAATCACTATCGTCTTTGACGTAGAAACATATTCCTAAACACAGGACAACTAAAGAGCATCGTTCATGGAAAAGCCAAGCTAGATGAGCTGCCTCAGTGCTTAGCTGTTGAACTGCCTCACTTGAATATCAATAACTTAATTAGTCCGTGTGTGTGTTATGAGAACTTAGAGAATCTCAATTGGAAAACGATGACGAGGTGCGTCTACAGGTCAGTCCGAGTTAGGAGTGAATCGGGTCCTGGTGCACACGTGCTCCCACTCGATCCTCCTCATCATCAAAGTGGTCCTGAGCACATCAGCAGGAGGACACCACAGCAGGTACGTGAGGGATACGCGACTTTCCCTCTGTATTTCTCTGAGCCCTGTGGCAGGTAGCCCAGCAGTGAGCTTGTCTCTGTTCAACGCAGTTTCAGACACAAGAAGGCCCTGCTGCCACCTCTGTCCCCTCCCCGACGCCCAGGGAGGCCTTCTTCTCGGGCTTCATGGCTGACCTTTCCCAAAGGACATGTATACATCCCCGGAAACCGCAGCCAGACATGAGCCCACCAACCAGACAAGTGTGGTCTGGTGCCTCTTTGCATGTCTGAGCCAAGCTGGTCCCCGAGATCACAGTGCACCTGAAGGGACAAAGTGTGGCTGAAAATGCTAAGTATGGGACTTCCAGCCCCATGTTGCTAGGAAGGCACCTCTCTCAGGACGTGTTTCCTCACTCCATCAAGGGAATTCCCAGACTGCATCAGAACACTGAGCCAAGAGTTGTACCAAAACCCCCAACAGAGGGAGCTTGAGCAAGGTAGCAGCTGATTTCCCCTCTGCCTCACACTAGGATCCTAAGAGGGGACACCTGGGGTGGCAGCTCTAAGGGCCAGGGACTTGGGCCCCTCCTTTCTTATTGTTCTCCCCGTTCCCCTTGTCTGAAGGGTGGAGGTGGCCCGAGTCAGCGGACGGGAGGGAATCCTAAGGCACAGAGCACGTACCCTCCTGTCTGAAGGGCATGAGCTGCGCTGTCCTGGAGGGGGCAGCTACCAGCCCCAGAGCCAGCTCTCAACTTCCCAGCAATCCCACGAGCACACGGTGCAACAGCCTTTATTAAAAATTCAATTACAGAAACTCCTAACCATTTATATGAAAAACAGGGCAACGGTCACTCAAAACTCAACACTTCCAAGTAACTGTATCTTACTATTGTCTATGTTCTTACAGCTGGTTACTTACTCCCACGGTTCAGGCATGTGCATGTTATAGAATGACCCGCTACTGCCGAGGTTTCCTGACAGTGAAGAAACTTCACGTGGGCGGCGTGAAACCAATCACAGCGGGTGTATTTACACTACGGAAATTGGCCGACACGGCAGGTCAGGCCTCCCCTGATTGTTTTGTTGACTCTCCAGACCAGCAGCTGGCCAGCCAGTTCACACCGGTTTTGGTTCAGTCCTTAGTCCAACCATTTTTTATGTTTTAAACTAGAAAAAGAGAACATGTGACCCCGTCGGACTGTATGTGGCTGGAAAACCTGAGCTATATACTTGCCGGCCCTTTGTAAGAGGTGCTCCTGACCTGATGGAAAATGTGAGCAGGCAAACGAACCTGAAAAATGTCCTTGCTGGGGGTCAGCTGGAAGCCATCCCGGCCCCACAGAAGCAGCCTCATTCCTTGCCATGTGGCCCCCCCTAGCTTCACGGCCAGCAAGGGAGAATATCCCACGGGTCCAAGGCTTCCCATGCTTTGAGTCTCCTTGGCCAGGAAGCATCCAGTCCCTTCTAAGACTCCCTTACCACCACAATAGATCAGGCCCAGGCCTGCTGAGGAGATTCACCCTTTCTTGAGATCAGCTGTGTAGGCACGCTCTGATTCTGAAGTGATAGCCTGTCCTATGTCTAGGTACCCCCCAATCAGGAGGATGAATTACACATGGACTTGGATCCCGGGGGGTCATCCTAGAGTTCTTCCTCCTAGAAGAGGAACCTCAGTTTCTGGCCTATCTATCTCTCATATTTACATTATTTAGAATTTAATGAGATCCTACATGTAAAAAGCACCTGATAACCATATAAAGTTCATTGTGGTGAAAAGTGCTGAAGTCCAAAGTGTTATTGACCTGTACAGTTTCGCAAATTCATACAGTTCAATCCTTGGTAACAGACTTCCTTTCCAGTTCCTAGTTCCAACCTTAGGATGGAGGGAGATCTTGGACCCTGCCTTGGTTGGTACTTCTTCCAAGTCCTCCTGAGGAGATGGAGCCCAACCATTGGATGGGGCTGAAGAACAGGGTCAGACAGGGACCCCTTCACCGTGTGTCCCGCAAATTGCCTTCCTTCACCTTCCCAAACGCAAGACTTTCCATTCTCCCTCCCTCCCCTCTTCTCTTTTCACTCCCCTCCCTGACAACTGCCCGTCTTTTCCTCTCCCTTGCCCACCCCCTTCTTCCATTACTCACACACTTTGACAACGTGTTTCAAAGAACAAAGCCATCCGAGTTTAGCAACAGGAAGGGAGCAGCGCCTTTTGCCAGTTCCTACACACTGGTTTCTCTGGCCAGAGGCCAAAAGATAATAATTGCAACTTTTTAACATCTTTACAATGTGCCTCTGGTTCCCAAGGTATCCATTCATAAGCCAGTCCTAAATTTTGTCAAGGACCGAGGAGGCAAATACAAGAAATCCTTGCTTCTAGCTGAGCCGCGCCTTTCAGGGAGACGTGTTTATGTGCCCAGGAACGCTGCAACCTCCGAGGCTTCTTTGAACAGGAACGAGCTACGACGTTTTATTTGAGCTTTTTAAATGAAAGCAGTATTTTAAGTGCTGACGGTCACCAAGAACTCCCTGCAGGGGCAGGAGGAGAGCAACGAGCCACCGGCAGGATCGCCCCCAGGTCGGCAGGAACACGTGCACCCACCTGCGCCCGGACCACAGGCAGAGACAATGGCACGTCAAGTGCCCGGAGGTCCCCCGCACCCTCTCTTTTTAGCAAGGAGGACACCCCGACCCTTTATGAGAAACAGGACAACAGCCCCGAACGCCAGGGGGACGCTGAGCCCCAGGTCACACAACTGAGACTCGCCCACACTTCGGCTCTCTCAGAAACGGAATCCGGAACCGGTGAATCAGTCACCGGGTCGGCGGCTCGTCTGCTGCACCGGCCCCTGCTCTTCCCTAAAGTCCCAAATAGCTGCGACAACCGACCAGCTCCTTGGTCTAGTAAAAGTCCCCGATCCCACTGCCGTCCGCCGGCCGACACCTTCCGTGGCTCACAGCCCCGCCTCGGAGCCCCTGCCTGTCTGCTGACTCGGACGCGGCCTGATTTGAACCGATTTTTGCGTGAATAAACTCAAAATTCTTAATGTACCTCAGTTTGTCTCTCAAGAGTTCTGGTGTTGGAGAAGGAACCAAAGGCGACCCCCGACATCCCCCCCCCCCTCCCCGGAGCAAAAGCAACCAGGCACGGTACCTGCTGGGCCCCTGGGGCGCGCTGCTCCGCGGTCCTGGAGGTGATGGGTGCGACCCTCTCAGGTCCTGGGGTCCTGCCCCCCGGGACTTCGTGGGGTTAGGAGCCCGCAGACTTGGTGACCTTCCTGTTCCAGAGGGTTCCGGAACCGGAACTGGATAGGGATTGCACCGGGTCTGACTTAAAAAGCAAACTGGGTCTGATTTAAGCTGGAGTGGAGCCAGTGGGAGAGGCCTCAGGTGAATAAAATTTTGTTTTAAGGGTGAACAAGCAGGTTAACCATATCAAAGATAATCCTGAATTACACTGGCCTCAGTGGAAAACTTTTAACCGAGATAAACTTATCCATTTACAAGGTGCCCCGGAGAGAAAGGGGTCTCAGGCAAGCATTCACCGTAAAGAGGGAAAAATTATCTTTTCTACTCTACAATTTCTGGTGACCAGGATAAGACCCCTGGAACACCCCCACTTATTCCAGAACCTGCGATGGGATCTTGGGAAAACTGGCAGAAGCCAATGTCAAAGTTCATTAAAAACAACAACAAGAAAAACCAAAACATAAAACCAGTGAATCACTGAGATAGTAATTAGCAAAAGCATATTGTGCACCCACCAAAAAAGGCAGTTTGTTAACGGAAAACACTCAGAACATGGACTGAGGCTCACAGGTATACTGTTATAAAGAAGCTTATATGGTGTGTGAACAGTGACTGGTCTTCACAGCAATTGGTTAAAATACTAGAATTTTCTTAAATGAATAGGAATTAGTTAAGTGGTTAGCTCATATAACTCTGGAAGAACTATTTAAGTTCTGCTTATGACTGTTAGAGGCGGAAGCAAGAAGTGACCCAAGTCAAGTTGCCCTGGCTTGCTAAATTAAGCTTTGCTTGTATGATTAAGCTGGTTTTATCCACTCAGATAATTTCCTAGTCTGACTTCATGTTTGCCTTTAACGCCTGCAGAGGGTTAAGAATTCTTACCAAAGTTCGCTTTCCCGCATCTGTACCTGCGCTGCCTGGCTGAGAAAAAAATGGAAAATTTTACATCGTCCCTTCCTTTGCAAATTCAGACTCTGGTGAGTTTGATTTTGATGTATCCACTGTTTGTTCCATCTTGCTCTCCCAGGACAGAGACTGCTTTCTTGTCTCCTTCTATGTCCTGAGAACCGGGCATGGCAGCTCTCAGGCTGGGGGCCTGGACAGGAAGGTGCATTGCAGTCCCCTCGCAGATGGGGTTCTGCTGAGTGTCACCAGCTCTCAGGGGAAAATAAGTCTGTCTTTCCTTGGGTTATCCTTGGGAGTGGTTCAGGAGCTTGCGAGGGTTCTAGACATTGCAGCCTCTGTGGGGATGTCTCTTGCATTCAAGGAATTGTTCAGTACTGCCAGGAATATTTACTGTGTGTCTCAGCTGAAACCTGACAAGAGAGCTGAATGGGTTCTTTTCTAAAGTTGCTCTCGGGTCAGAAATTGGCCGAGTTGGAAGCTGATATTCAGGACCTGATAGGATCCTTTTACTTTGGGCGGGGTGGGGAGGCTTCTTTCCTAAGCTAAAACGAAGCTATGTTCCCAGAAGGAAAGAAAAGCTTTCTGAAGCCTTTGTGGAAGATTGACTAACTTTCCAAAGACATGCAAGTCTAAACCTAGAACACAGGAATCTTTCGAAATTTCATCTTAGTTGAAGTTCCGCCTGCTATAAAAGGGCAAGTTGAAGATCGTAGTTGGATAACTCACTCAGGCTCCCTACCATTCAGGCTACAACCCAGTTCTTTGAGAAATTAAACACTGTACTTGTCTTACAAACCTAGCCTTTGTAAGATCAGAAATGTGGCTCTAAAATAATTCAAAGCCGACCTTTCCTTTTTACCGATCTCAGAACATCCCTTATTCATCTCAAAAGGCTTACAGATGTTGTAAAAGGTCTGGATTTGGGGAATAAAAACCCTTTATGGTGAAGCTCGCATCCTTTCCTCTGTGTCTTTTGTGATATTAAGCATTCTACATGGTCTTCTCTAGGAACCAAGGCGATTCTTATCAGGAGGAAAGAATGAACGCTATTTTAAAAACTAGGCCAATGAAAAATACTAAAAGTCCTTTCCAACAATATGAGTAAAAAGCTTTAGCCATATGAGCAGGTGACCTTAACTTACTGCACCTGCCTAAATACAATACAGAGCGAGTTTTGTGTTACTGTGCCCGTCCCGTGGCTAAATTTTTTTAAAGGAAAGCTGTCAGATCTCTGTGTGTGTCTGTCTGTATGTTTATGTATGTCGATTATAAATGTTTGGGGTTTTTTTCGTACCTCCAAATGGCATTGCCAAAATTAATTTGTAAAGCTTTATTTAATTAGCTTAAAGACAACCAAGTGTTTGTATAACTCAAGTATACTCTCAGAGAAACTAACTCAAATGTTCACAAACTGACTCAAGTTCACATGATCTAGGCTGATCTTAGGTAAATAAAAGCTAGTTTAAGTTTGTTGGTTTAATTAAAATGGGCACGTCTTTAGAGTTATTAGCATTAAACATAATACTTAATGCTACTTAAGTTTACGAAAAGTCAAATAAACTCATGTTATTTCTGTTACAGAATTTGTCAGCAAGAATGATAAGCTAAGATGATGGTTCGCTGTTTCATGTCTCATGAAATTTTCATGACGGATGTAAACGTAATTATTAAGAACAAGTGAATTAAAATAGATGGAAGTAAAGCAGTTTATAGATGAACTTTTCAACAGCAATTATGCTTTAAACATGTCTACTTAAGAATACTTTCCAAAATTTTTTGACAACTTGAAATAAGTGAAATGATGGATACACTTTTTTTTTTTTAAAGATTTTATTTATTTATTTGACAGACAGAGATCACAAGTAGGCAGAGAGGCAGAGAGAGAGAGAGGAGGAAGCAGGCACCCCGCAGAGCAGAGAGCCCAATAGGGGGTTCGATCCCAGGACCCTGGGATCATGACCCGAGCAGAAGGCAGAGGCTTAACCCACTGAGCCACTCAGGCGTCCCAATGATGGATACACTCTTAATGAACAGATCATTTCCAAAAAAGATAAAATACTGAATGAAGCATGAATCAGTGAACATAGGTTTATCCTAAAGATATTTGGATCTACTAGTAAACATGTTCATGCCACAATGAAAAATTTATGAAGAGAAAGAATATACTTTTAGAAATTATGAAATGTATTAAAAATTTGCCAATCCACAGAATTGATAGTATGTATACACAGTAGTATATTAGATAGTATACGACTGCTTACTCCTTGATTTTCACTGGGAAGTAAGGATTCTGAAGGTTGGGAATTCTAATGAATACATGTAATTAAAGCTACACTGAAATAAGAAAAGAAAGAAAACAAGTGTGTATGAAAGGTCGGTAGTGAAAGTAAAATGATCGATTTCTCCAGAATGAGAAAGACAAATTTAGGACAAAATCTGAATGGATTTTAAAAGTCATGGAAGATTTGTGGAAAAGGAATCTTGGAAAAAGAATTTTATGTGTGATCAAGCGAGCTAAGATAGGAATGGACTTATTTAAGTTTTTAAAAGAATGAGTTTTAATATCAAAAGTATACTGGTACAGGGGTGCCTGGGTGGCTCAGTCGGTAAACGTCTGCCTTCAACTCAGGACATGATCCCAGGGTCCTGACACTGAGCCCCACATCAGGCTCCCTGCTCAGCAGGAAGCCTGCTTCTCCCTCCCCCACTCCCCCGACCCCCGCTTTTATTCCCTCTCTCGCTCTCTTTCTCTGTGTCAAATAAATAAAATCTTTTTAAAAAAAAAGTATACTTGTACAATTTAGATTTTGTTTTACTCTCTATTAAGTTTTCTTGGACTCTTGGTCTGTTTTTCATTAGAGATTGTCAAAGCTGTTTTGTTTTGTTTTATGGTGGTAGTTGTTTTACCTTTTGAGTAACGTACCAGAAAGTAAAAGATTTGGGGGCTTACCAAATAATTAACTGTGCCTCCCACTGTATCAAGTTTAATCACTTAAGAAAACCCAGTCTTCTCAATATGAAAAGAGCTAATTTTTTGTTTATAACTATGTAACCTTCTGTATGTGCCTTTTAAACCTTCCACTGTCACTTTGGTTACATAGATCATTAAATATTATTTCATAATGATCTGTGATCCTATTTAATCAAACGTTCCAACTTTTTGGTCTTTTCCCAAATTCAAATTCTAAACGGAGTCACTTTAACCTCTAACTTTGAAATTTCCCAGGGGTCCCTGGACAATTTAAAGGGATTTCTTTCTTGCTTTGTCAAAGAGAGATGTTAACTTACTGGGTAAATATCCGGTAACCTTAAGCCTTTCACAGTAAGTAAATGCCACATCTTCTATGTAATGAGTATTGTCTTGGCAACCAGTGCTTATTTGACTGTATTGTTTTGCTGCTTCCAGTGTCACCTGAGGGCTGTTTCTTACATTCCTTTGATTCCAAGATTGTGAATCTGGTCTGTGTTCTGCCAGTGAGATCCTCTCCCATGAGACTTTGAAAATGCAAGGATGACAGGCACCATATTATTCTTCCTTTAGATGTGGTGAGCAAAGACTTGCTGTGGCAGATACAAGGTTTTGCACCCCTAGGGGTCTTTCCCTGATGCATCCACTGCAGTGATCATTAGCACTGGTTTCCCATGGTTTCCTTATCAGGTTAGCACCAGTACCTTCCTGACTCTCTGGACCAGAACTGTAGTGATAAGTCTGAAAACAAGTTTCAGGCTCTGATGCCTTGTGCAGCCCTTCCAACATTTTTAACACTGAATTCCCTACATAAGTCACTGTGTGCTGAAAATATTTAAAGCTATATATATATATATATAAATAAAACAATGATATACTCCTAATCTCATGTCTCAAGACATCGATGTTTCAACTCCCAAACTATATTTTTGTTGGGAAAAGTGAACCCATCCAAATAAACAAAGCTATTTCGTTCAACATCTTACCAGATTTTGATACAATCTTAAAGGGAAGACAACTACAGAAACCTACTTTATGGAAGATTAGAATTTTCATATTATACTGGAACATATTGACTGTTGTAGTGTACTGACTAACAGCATATACTATTATGAATCTATCTTTACAAAATTGAAGGATGTCCCATGTAAAATGGTGTTAATTATATCCAGGTGGTGAATTTGTTTAAATTCTGCATGTGATCATCAAACCTTAGGAAATCAGGAAAGAGTACAAATTCTGACCTATAATTTCATAATACAGACACTATCACAGGAAAGAAACATTAATCACCTTGTGCTGATCATTAATTGTGGATGGTAAAAATAATTTATTTGGGGATATTATCAAATTTAGTCTCATTAAATCAGGCAAAGCAGTTCAGTCAGTAGGAAATGGGGCCCTATTACTAATGGCCCATTTGGAAATGAACAAATGCACAAATCCTGTTTTCTGGCATAGCAAGGTTAGGGGACAGAAATTGAAGCAGGCTCTCATTCTGAGAACAGGAAAAGGATGGTGTCATAAAGTGACTAAAGCCAGATCATATGCCAGGACTGTTATGAATCACATTCTGGGGGTGGACAACATACTCAGAATTTGATTAAACTGTCTACCATGTTCTCCCTCTCAACCAAATAATCTAATCCGTTTGGACACCAAGAGACAGCCAAATTGTGGCGCAAGAGGAATCACCCCCATAGTCGTAGCCATGCTAAATTAGGGCAGTAGACAGTGGAGCGACTACCAGCACGAGAAGTGGGTTGGGAAACTGGGCAGCTGATGCCAAACCAGCTTGTGTTTAAAATTTTTTTAAATAATGAAAGAGCCTCTCACAACAGACTTCTTGAATCAGAATCTTTTTACAAGATCCCAGGCGATTCCTCTGCAAATTAAATTCTGAGAAGCATGGATCTATGATTCATTGGCAATTACCAGTTGTACTCTCAGAAGAACAAGGTAAAGAGAATAATGCTCTTGGCTTTGTAATGGAGAAATGTATTTCTGGTCACAAAAGAGAATACTCTGAAAAATACAAATATATGCCAAAGGTGTAGGAAGCAAACCAAAACTTTTGCATCAAATCAAGTCTAGACTGAGGCTCGTGCTCTGTGGAAGTCCTTTCAAGATGATCAGTCCCACATCTTCAGTTAAATAGCCTTGAAATGTGTCCTATGAGGGAGGAACAGCATTATTATGCTATGAGCCAATTCGGATACAGTTTAATTAAATAATATGCAAGGTCACGGAGCATGACTGGCAGAGTGATTCAGAGCAGAATTAACTACTCCTTTTACTGTGGCCATCCCTGGTTGTCATTCAACACCGAGGCATATAAACTCTAAGGAAGGTTCTGGCATTGCAGATTTATTCCTGCAGCCAGGGGAATTGAATTCTCTCTCTCTGAAGCCATAGAAACCCATTCCATCCTTCTATTTTTAATCCTTTGCTGATTCTAGAGGCTTCCCACCAAGTAATTTGATGCCAAACAGTTGTTCTCCTGGCTGCCAAAACCAGACCGGCACTTGCAGCCTCGGGTTGTGTCCCATGTTGGCTCTCTCCCAAATGTCATTCCCTACAAGGCTTTTCTTTCAACTGATGCATTAGGGTCTTTGAATGACAACATGAAATTAAATGGAAAATGACATTCAGGAGAAAAGATGCTCCTTTCCAATAACTGAGACTCTCTACCCATCTGTCATTGCTCCCTTCTCTGTCTGCCTCGTGGTTTTCCACAAATCCCAAGCAACTTGATACAAATGTGATCATTAGAGGATTTTCATACATTAATGCAAATTATGTACTGGCAACACTTAGGACATTCTGCTCAGACTAGTTGATGCCTTCCCATAGAAGACCGTGTATGTCAAGAGTGTGGATATCAGTGCAAAACCAAACCACCTTCCTTTGAACCATCTCACCACTAAGATTATCATAAAGCATTTCCAATGAAATTATCAAAAAGCCATGGTCCTTTCATTAATTTTGATGACCCTTGCCAAATACAAAATTAATTCAAAACTTTATTACTTACAGCAAAAATATATCATTCCCTAAAAAGAAAGAGAAAGACAAGGATAGATGATAGGAGGTAGGTAGATAGATTTAGATAAACAGATTCAATAAATGTTGAGCTCCTAACAGAGGGCTAAGAAATGTCAATAGTACTAGTTAAAATACGAGTTCCAGAAAGAGGATAAATTCTGTTCTCAAGGAAATTAAAATTTGTTTCACAAATAGATATTTGAGTCCCATGAAAAAGTTCATATACAGTGGGAAAATATGTAGCAGAAATTGAGAGGTAAGGAATCAGTATGGCATGAATTGGTAAGACACAGTTAAAAGATTAAGGCAGAATATTTGCTTAGCAGGGAGGAGAAGAGAGCTGAATATTTAAAGCAAACAACACACACACACACACACACCCCAAGGCGGTGAAGCAGAAAATAACACCAGTAGTTTTAGTCATTCTTTAATTCAGTCAGTAATCAATCATTGATCCCCTTCTCCAGGAAAAAAGACCAAGACAGATCCAGGTCACTCCATCCCTACTCTGTAACCACTTATGCTATTTCTGCTGGGAGAAATAAACTCATGCACTGATGAATGGAGGGAACATACAATTCCACTGACTATACTTTCAGGCTATTTTAGGTAGGAAGCCGTAGATAAAATGTTGGCAAGTTGGTTGAAAGCAAGATCCAACAAATACTTTCAAAGTTAGGATAATTATTTATTTTGTCATTGGGTTTTTTCCCCTTTTACTGAGTTATTATATACTCTAAATTTGCATTAAATTTTCTAGTTTCAACAACGGACTCAAAAATACGTAATTAAAAATATGGTCTGTGAAACTAAATATTTTCAAAATTACTATAATTTAAATGCACAAAAGCAAACACTATTTTCTTTTGGGAGAGAGAGTGTGGGTGTATGCAAACAGAGAGATAATCCTAAGCAGGCTCTGTATCCAGCCTAGAGCCCAATGTGGGACTTGATCTCATAACCCTGAGATCATGACCCAAGCCAAAAATCAAGAGTCAGAGGCCTAACTGATGGAGCCATTCAAGCACTCCAGCAAACATTATTTATAAAAGAGGATGATAAGGCAAAAGCAGCGTGGTAGGTTGAATAATGCCCCATTCCCAAAGATGTGTATGCTATAATCCCTAGAACCTGTGATTCCCTAGAAACTTTATCCTTGCACAATAAAGGGACTTTGAAGATATGATTAAATTAAGGCTCTAATAGAGGGAAATTATCCTAGGTATTATCTGATTGGGTGCTGTGTAATCACAAGGAACCTTAAAAGATGGAAGAAGAGTCAGAATCAAAGAAAGTAATGAGGTGATGGAATCAGATATCAGAAGGAGAGAGAGAGATCCTAAAAGATATTGTGCAGTTGGCTTTGAGGATGGATGGGATGCAGGCAACTTCCAGAAGTTGGAAAGTCAAAGGCACAGCTTCTCTCCTAGAGCCTCCAGAAGAAACACAGCCCTGCTGACACCTTGATTTTAGGACTTCTGACCTCCAAAGTGGTAAGACAGTAAATGTGTGTTGTTTCAGACACCACATTTATTGTAATGTGTTATATCACCAATAAAAAACTAATGCAAGTATATAAAAAGCTGTTTAATACTATTCATTGGCATTAAAATAAACATTAAATCACCATGAGAAAACATGGTGAACTCAGTACACATACTGAACTCACTGAAAACAGCATAACCACTAAAACTGGAAACTGTGGAGCTTTGGGGAGGCTGAGGAGTAACAGGAACAGTTACACTGATCCTGCAATCACCGTGGTACATTGTTACCCTAATGGCTCCCACTCACTCTCAGCATGGTCATGTGACTTCCCTGGCCAATGGGATGCAGCAAATGTAAAATAAACAGAGGCTTCATAAATGCTGGGATATTGGGACCCCCTTGGAAGGAGGCTGTCTGCCTCATGAGGAAGACTAGTTTAGTCTTGAAGGAAAGACGACAACTTGGAGACAGAGGGACAGACTCCAGCTCTGTTAGTCTAGCTAAGCCCCTCCCTATCAACCTTCCAGGTGTATGTGCAAAATTGGTAGAAGGGCACACAGCTTGTTCAGAGAATTGCGAAAAATAATACGCTGTTGTTTTGAAGCCACAGTGCCCAAAAGACTAGTTTGTACTTCAGATTTCACAAAGCTAACGCAAGACAAATGTCAGTAACATCTGGAAGCTGGAGTGTAAAGAAGCATTAGAAACAGAAGATTGGTTAGAGGCACCAGATTTCCTCCAGAACCCCATGAATCTGGCTGTCTCCAGCCTCCTTTGCACTCTGGAGAGGCACTAGGGCTCAGGTTTACACAGGGATTAGATGAAAGTCTCTGTGGAAAAGTCAGATTCCATGTATTGAACAAATTTAGGTCATCAGCCTTAGAATGTCCAGCCTCATGGGGGATACACCAAGCCAAGGTGCAGACAGGTGGAGGTTCTTCATGACATAGCTCTAGTGGATCGCCACAGAATGAGAGCCACTAGAGGGCTGTCTAAGCTACCCCTACTCTTGAGCATCTAAAAGTTTTTCAGTGACTTTCTCGTAAATATGAGTGAACAAGTAAGACCAGAGGCATTGAGGTTAAGCTTCCATGATAACAGTCACAAAACCAAACAAAGGAACAAAAAGAAATCAGTGCTCTAAGCAGATTTTTAAAAATGCTACTAGTGATACCTGTAATACCTTGAAAAGATACTTTACTGATGAAACAAGAACAGGAGACTATAAAAAAAGAACATTCAGAGCATGCCAAAGAGCCCTTGGAAATTGCACTGTGATTACAGTGATGAAAAACTGAAAATAAAGTTTGAAAGACAAACTTAAGGGACTCTCCATGAAGACAGGAAAACAAACACAAAAACACCATCAAAGGGAAGGGAAATTGCAGAGAAAAGGTAAGAAAACTAACAAAGCTTTTCAAGAAGCCCAGATCCAAATACAAGAGTTTCCAGAAGGATAAAATGAAAAAAATTAGTGCAAGAATTTTTTTTTAATTCAACCAATTTCCCCAGTGGAAATGTGAATTTCCATATTGACATGACTTACCAAAACCTGGCACAATAAAGCACAAAAGGCAGGTTTTCTAATGTTTTCAAAAATTTTCAAAAAAAGAAAATTTCCAAAGTATCCATAGGGCCAGAACTTCAGTCTTCAAATAGATTAAAAATTAAGATGTCATCAAACTTCTAAAAAGAAGCACAAAATTAAAAAGATGGAAAAAATGGCTTGAGGGTTCTAAAAGATTATTTTTATTGTGGGATTTCATACTGAATGTGACACTGTTTTTAATATATGTAATTGAAAATGCTGATTTTAGCTTTTGCTGGAGTATCACTCGAGAGCATCAGAGACATTTACTATCTACTCCATGTTACTTGTGAACAGGCTGTATAAAACCTGCCCCCTGTCTGAGAAAAAAATAAAAATAAAAAGCGTGTCCATGTATGTCCCCTGAGATATGCACCAATGTCCCAATTAACATATTTAATTATACTTGTAACTCACGCTTCCATAATATGATAAGAACAAACTTGTGGATCAAAAAAAGCAATGATCTCTGGGGCTCCTGGGTGACTCAGTCTGTTGAATATCTGACTTGATTTCAGCTCAGGTCATGATCTGAGGGTGGTGAGATCAAGCCACGCATCAGGCTCCACGATGGGCATGGAGCCTGCTTAAGATTCTCTCCCTCCCTCTTCCTCAGCCCGTTCCTTCCCATTGTCCCTCCCCAACTGCTCTCGAGTGAGCCTGGGTGTTCACTCGCTCATCTCTCTCTCTCTCTCTCAAAAAAAAAGAAAAAAAAAAAAAGAGCAATGATGTACACCAGAAAATCTATATTCTATATTGTATAATAAAATTCTTATTCATATTCTAAAATGAAATATTCATCGAGGCTGTTTAACAGGTCTCAATCCATACCAATCACAGGAAATGTCCCAATGAATGTCCTTCCTTTACACCTGAGACATGGCATGAATTTATTGAACGATATGTAGCAATCTAAATATACCAACTGAAAGCTCAGTACATTCCTCCTCAGGAAGGAATTACGAAAGGGTGGAAAATATTTATCATACAATATGATTATAACAGCTTTGCCTTTATCAATTAATTAGGTTAAATTAAATATCCCCTTTTAGTTTTTCAATGAAAGACATATGTGAGATGCGTAGTCCATACAGATTTAAATAAGCTACTACATTTAAACATTTTTTTTAAAGATTTTATTTATTTATTTGACAGACAGAGATCTCAGAGAGGCAGTCAGAGAGAGGAGGAAAGCAGGCTCCCCGCTGAGCAGAGAGCCCAATGAGGGGCTTGATCCCAAGACCCTGGGATCCTGACCTGAGCTGAGGGCAGAGGCTTAACCCACTGAGCCACCCAGGCGCCCCATACATTTAAACATTCTGGAGACAATACCCTATTTTTCTCTGTATTACTTAGAGCACCTAAGTGAGGAGAAAGTTTTCAACAAATACATAATGAGTGTGAACAAAATAATGAAAAATTTCAATATGCTATTTTGAAAGTATGATAATAGATACTGAGCAAGAAGTTTAAATGGGATGAATTGTATTTAGCATTCTGTCTAATAGACTTAGGTTGGAAAGTATTTCTACTCTGGTGGAATTCTAATATAATCAAGATTTGGTATCATAGAAATACCTACATGATGCTTATAATTCATAAGGTCATTGGGGTTCCTGGGTGGCTCAGCAGTTAAGCATCTGCCTTCAGCTCAGGTCATGAACCAAGGGTCTTGGGATCAAGCCCCACATTGGGCTCCCTGCTCAGCAGAGAGCCTGCTTCTCCTTCTCCCTCTGCCCCTCCTCTCCCTGTTCATGCTCTCTCTCACTCTCTTTCTCTCGCATATGAATAATTAAAATATTTTTTTAAAAAACCAAGGTCATAAAGACTTGGAGAAAAGCTTAGACAAGGAACAAAATGTACCAATCTACCAAAATTTGCCAAGTCTCCTATGAACTAAACAAATAATGACAGCATATATAGCAATCTCGCTCTCTGGCTCTCTGGCTCATCTCCACATCTAGAAATGTTGTCTCGAAAAAAAAAAAAAAAAAAAGGCAATTAAAATGTGTCACTAGAGTCCTTTGTAATCTAACATCAAAATTTTATGTTCCCCATTCACTTGGTACCAAGTTTAAATGTAACTGCTAGCAAGGGAACATTACCACATGTCTGCATGAAAAATGGCTATGTCTCCTTTATAATGTGTTCCAAAGCTCTCCCACCCAAGCGTTATTTCCTTATTATTAATTCTGAGTCTCTGGTTGCCAACGATGCAGCGGGAATGAGAACTAATAAACTAGTAAGTCCTCTTGCTCCGAATGTCTCCCTTTCCTTCCATTCCGCTCTGGAGGACAGGGCATTGAGAGAAAATATGTATTGCTTATATTATACCTCATCTAGTTTCCAGAAACAGACTTCCCTACTAGCTCCCAACGGTTTTTGAGGCAGCTCAGAAAATATGAAAAGCAGCAAGAGGGAAAGATTTGCTACAATTCAGGTCCCACCATATGGCAGGTGTTAAGCTAGATGCTTCCTAATGTGTTTACTTTAGTTCATATTCTCTAATAAAGTGGATTATTATTTTATTGCCATTTTGTAGATGAGTCGATTGTGCCTTGAAATTTAAGTAATTTCTCCAATTTACGTAGCTAGCAATTGGCAACGCCGGGATTCACAAACCGGATCACTGGCCCCCAAATGCTAGTCTTGGCACGCGACCCCTCTAGGTCTCATTTCTACGTTTTCTGCCTTTTCTTTTGTCTACCCCGTTAAATCCATGAAGGACTGAAATGCCTTTTTACAGATTTTGCCCGTGAGAATTACCGTTACCGAACGTGTCATTTGACACAGTGCGTTTTGAACAAGGATTTCCAAATTCAGTGTTTCAGAATCTCAACAGATCTACAATAATCAAAAAGAAGACTTTATAAAAACTTTAAGAAACAGAGTCTTTTTAATTTGCTGATTTCATTTCCCCGTAGGGCTTTTAGAAAAATAAAGAGATAAATAATTACAAAGTCATCCCGATAGGGCACTTAACTTGTTCTTACAAATACAGTCCTCTCAGAACCATGTAAAAGAATTGTATCATTCATCCCTGGTCCTCTTTTACTCTCAAGAAAGAAGAGACAAGCGGTTCTGGGTACATTTCATCTCTCCTGTCTTTCCATTCTGCTCTGCTCTATGTCCTCCTGGGCTAAAATCTACAGGCTACAATTCCCAGGCTTTCTTATGCTCTGGCTGCCAATCAGACACAGCCAGTGAGAGACACAGGAACACCAACCGTGGGAGGAGGATCAAGTCAAGATATTTCAATCCCTGCCCTCTCCCTGCCAGAGGACCAGGCCGCCTGGGGCTGACGCTCTTACCTGCATCAAACGCTCCCATCGTGCGGGTGTTCTCCCTCTGCTACAGCGAACAGCCTCCTCTCCACCGTCCTTCAAGCCCGACTGAGCTAACAGCTTTCAGCAGTTACCAGCCTCTTGGGGATGCAACAGTTCATCATTAAACTCTCTTCCACCGACTCTCTTGGTTGTGACAACTGTTTCCTACAGGAACCCCTGTTAGAATAACGATGACTTAGAGGTGGCCCCCGAAGCATACCTTCAAAACAGGATAACAGGATGGGATGGCTCCTGCATGGCATCAACACAGACATCTGCTCCTGGAAGGGGAAGAGGAGCCTTGCAAGTCTGGGGTGTGCTGTGGCCCCCCTGACGCTCTCCTGGCTCCAGCTGGGGGTGCTGTGGGAGGCAGGTCAGGCGTGGGGAGAGATCTGGGTGAGGTTACCAAAGCAGCAATAACGTTAAGCAAGACTGTCGGGAGGACGAACTATTCCTGGCTGCCTAGGGGATGGATGCGAGCGGAGAGATGGATGTGAAGCCCTGACTTCACTCAAAGTAATGGTCAACCCTGTCTCCCCTACGGAGTTCCACATGGCACCTGTGGGTCTCCAGTGCTGAGGCAGGGAAGAGATGGGATTCTGACACTCGGGATAACGGCATTAGGGGAAGCATACTTCGAGCTGAGAACTCAGAATCTCCACCTCCCTCTGTCACCATCGGAAGCTAAGGATGAAGAGTATCAGATGAAATCTCGACTAAATTTACTTAAATGCACGCACTCTTTTGGGATTTGGGGTTCCATAAATTGACTTGAACACCTGGAATGGTATTAACAGTCTGCATGACTGATTAATTCTTTAATCAATGGGCATCTATATCCAATGAGGTTAACAGGAGAAATTCTCAAGGGAAATTGTGAGTGAACAAGGCCAGTGGCTTAGTAACAGGGTCTAAGAGATGGGACGTGCTCAGCCGCCGCTAAGTTTGCCCTGGAAGGGACAGGACATGACTGTGGCATCTTGGTCCTCAGACCTCAATGGAAACCCGCAGCCAAGCAACAAAGCAAAGACCACTTAAGACTTAAATTTCATATGAATTAAGCTGTAGGTGCTGTCAGCACACAAGAAGAACGGGAAATTGTTAGGGAAAGAAGGAAACTATGCTTATTCGTGTAATTAGCATGACAGAAGCAGGGTCCAGAGCCGCTGTGTTTTGTGTCAATGAATGATTTCTTTCTCCCACAGTCTCTTGCTACCTTATGTAATGAATACCGGTAGGGATTCAATTTCACAATTCAGCTTCCAGGTTAGAGTATGACTACATTAATTTCCCTTGAAATAATACAGTAGTTGATGGGGATTTTGTGTTTCCCTCTCACTGGAGATGTAAGTGTGAGGGTTTTGTTTTTTTGTTTTTTAATTAAGGGAGGCACAACAAACAAAGGACAATAATGGATTTTGAGTGGAAAAATAGGAAAACTGAGCTGGGAACTCTTTCCAGATATATATTCAAATTTACAAATATATGTATCTTTCTATGTAGAAACCAAAGGAAACCCAAGGAACTATATATACACTATACTATATATATGGGATACTGTATCTAGTGTGTGTATATATACACTATGTATAGATGGTACTCTGTCGTATATATACTTACCATATATGGTCCTCCGTGTATATGTATGTATATGCACCACAAATCTGGTGTGTGTATGTATACACACATACACACACGTATCACATACACCGCATATATGGTATGGGTGTGTGTGTGTGTGTGTGTGTGTGTGTGTGTGTGTGTGTGTATGGAATAGACCTTCCCCTCTGGCTTCCAGCCTGGTTCCGATCATTTGAAGGGAAGGAGAGAGGGAGGCTGGGACATTCTCCTGGCTCCCTCCTGCCAGGCCATCGTCCTTTGGCTGTGGCTCTCTGCCCAGAGTTTGCCCCCATCAAGGAGTCCTCTTGTCACTGCTAGAGCGCTAATGCAGACCCAGACCAGCTGCTTCTTCATGGCCCTTGGGCCTTGGCACGGTGAACAGATTTCAGTTGTGACTCACCGTTCCCATCCCTTGCTTTTTGCTTCTCCCTACACCGGGGCTCTCCATCCAAACCCCTTCAATTCACTCAGAGCGTGCCCAGCTCTTTGCCTCCCGCCAGGAGCCTGACTCAGGCACAGTTGTTCAGTGAATTTCAGATCAGCCGTATCCAGTGATTCAAGACTTTGGGAACAATGTACCCTCATTGGGGTATTATTACATCATGTTTCTTTTATAAGCTGGAAAAAAAAAATAAGCTCTTTTTAGGGAAGGTTTCATTTCTTCCCAATAGAGAGATTAATGTTTGATGACACTGTGAATTATATAATTCCTTTTTTGTATTATTAGTAAAAATACTTACTACTCATCTCCATTGTGCTTAGTACCAAGGATACAAGAGTCCCTACTCTTACAGAGTTTCAGGAAGTTTAAAAAAAAAAAAAAAGCAATAATCAAATTAACAAAATAAGTACAGATGATTCCTGGTGCCAGGAGAGGAGGAAGTCAGGGGGTGCTGGGGAGGCGGTGACTCCACACCTAAGCTTTGCCCAGGACAAGCGTGGGAGGGATGCTGGGGGCCTCCCCCACTTTCCTTGCCTGCTTTAGTTCAGTTGCTCCCATTTTCATGCACTCTGGGGAAGTGCTCAGCCCCGGGAGGTAAACGCGAATGACTGTAAGCCAATCATAATAATTTTACCCCCTTGACATCGAGTCATTCTGGGCTGGACCTGAGACACAACCGCAGCCAACGAGACATAACACCGACACCTGCAGGGGCGCCTTCCTGGAAGTGTTTTTTTTCTCTCCTAACCCAGAAACGTCACGGAGCCACACGTGCTCTTTGTCTTTGGGGAACGTCACCATGAACACCTGTGATGCTTGAAACCAGAGTGGACAACGTCCAGTGGTGAGGTGGCAGGAATGTGCCTAGCCGTGTGCCGAGGACAGGAGAGCAGACAGATGGGCAGATCTGGGTCCTGGATGACGCTGCTGAGCTGACAAATCGCGGAGGCCCTTGTCCTTTCACCAGGTAAGCTGCACTTTGCTTGCAAGCAAGACTCAACAAAGCCGTCCCATTTAAGCAGAGATCTGAAAGATGAGGAGAAGCCAGGAGCTGAAAAAAGTAGGGCACAACACACGAGGTGGGAGTGGGGTGGGGGTGGGGGGGACAAGGATAAAGCCGTGACAGTTGGGGAAGGACAAGACCCCAAGATGCTAAAATGGCATCAACCCAAACGTAAGTGTGCACTGCGCCCATCAGAGGCATCCCTGCCGTGTTCTTCCCATTTCAGGTTCTCAGATCTCCGGTCTAATCTCCGTACACACATATTGGGGTAAGCCGTCTTAAGCTGTATTTGGAGAATCTGAGAAAGTACAGAAAGGAATCCCCAGGATGCCATGATTGTCCCAAGTTAAAATAGTTTGTCTTGTTCTTCCCAGTATATTTTACAGAACTGATATCCCAATTTCTTTTAGGAAAACACAGTCACTGAAGTCATTACTCATCGTGGACATCAATCCCAGTATTTGAATTCAATCTAATTTACTGGAACATAGTCTAATAGATACTGGCCATAGTTTATTCTGATAATTTAATTTATGTCTTTATAAAAAGATAAGTGAATTCAGAGACATCAGCTCTGCTTCCTGTTTTGACCATCTTGAGTGTGTGATTATGTAATTTTCCCTATTATTTATTTTTACGGTGCCTATGGGGTTGGCTGAATCTGCAGAGAAAGCCTTTCAGGCAGTCATTAAATGTGCTTTAATATAATCCCTTTATTAACTGCCAACATAATCTCTCTAAGAACTACTAAGCTTCAAAGCTGATGACTTATTAATCGTGGTTTGTGACATTAAATATGTAGGGTCTTTAACAGTAAAACAAGCAACAGGCAGAAAGTTCTCTGAACTCTAACCTTTCAAGAATGAAACTGGCCTCCGATTTGGTCCAGGACGACTACATCCAAAGGTATCAGGGAAAAAAGCACCATGTGCTATAGAAAGGTTCACCACAAGGGATTCCAAAGCAGGAGCTATGGTTTAAGACTGCAACTCTCCATTTACTCTCTGGTTCGCTCTGCTTCTCCCCCACTTCCTTTTCCCTTTATTTTGTACTTGAATAACACCAGGAATGGTGTTTCGCCATTAGTCTGCAGTGACTCAGGCCTTCTAAAGTTTATTATAAATCCAATACAAGCCTGCGGTTGCATGGTGGGTATCTGATTTATGGCTTTCAGCTAAAGAAATACACAAAATAAGAATTTCCACCCTATATATAGAGTAAAAACTTGATAAGGCACTGTTTAAATCAGGTTTAATAGAAAAGGGGCTATAAACATATTAGAACAGTTTTAAACAAACTATTCCAAAACGTACAAAAGCCCTGTAAGTGTTAAGTTATAGCACTGTTCACCATATTATGCAGTTAAGAGCCTCTGAGTCTTGCCATTAAAAATCCTATTTTCAGTGCTGTTTAGCACCCGTATAAAAATTCCATCCGAACCAAGATTAAGGATATAAGTCCTCAGTGAAGGAACAAAGTATTTTGGTTTCTTTAAAGCTTTTGGATTGTTTTTTGCTCAGTTAATCTAAACCCACTATCTACAGATTATATTCACTTCGATTTTGTCCCTTTATTTGTAAATATGCAGGCATGTTTTGCTAATGCAAATGGACAAGATTTTAAATAATAATACAAAATGCTGTGTTCCTATACTAGTATTTCTTAGTCTAAATCACTAGCTATGAATTAGCTTGTAACTGATTAAAAATACATCCGATTTTTCAAATATCACCCCAGTGGTTCAGGATATTTATGGCATATCCACTTCATAGATAATGGGTAATGCATGCAATAATGGATTTTCCTACTTTTTCCTTAATCAAATAAAAATCTCTGATCCCTCATGTTCAACTGCTGCCAAATGGCAAAGCTCTCAAAAAGCCTGGTAGGTAAGGCCACATCCATGCTTAGATTTTTAATATAATCCATAATTAATCCATAACATTATTATTTTACCTACAAAGTAGGAAATAACTGGCAAATGGAAGGACTTTGGCTAAGGCCCATGTTTGAGAGGATACACTGGCTCGTCTCCCATTCTCTGTGCTTCAGTGTGAATGGTCACTTCAGATATCATAAGATACAACTGGTATCTTTTGGATTGTTGATAATGGCATTTCTTCTCTCACATCGACTTTAATCAATTATTATGTATCTAAATCCTATATAATATCTAAATATTTAAAAATTACAGGGGAGGGGCACCCGGGTGGCTCAGTTGTTGAGCATCTGCCTTCGGCTCAGATCATGATCCCAGGGTCCTGGGACCAAGCCCAGCATTGGGCTCCCTGCTTGGCAGGAAGCCTGCTTTGCTCTCTCCCACTCCCCCTGCTTGTGTTCCCTCTCTCACTGTGTCTCTCACTGTCACACAAGTAAATAAAATCTTCAGAAAAAAAAAAAAAAAATTGCAGGGGAGCAGGAAGGAAGTCACTAGGAGCCACATCCAGGGAGAAGAGGTTGGATTCATGCTTTCAGATAACTCAAGGCTCTTCCAGAATATCTCTTCTGGCCAGAGCAGGGAGGAAGAGCAGTGCAAGCACTGCCGTCAGTGTGTGGACCCAAGTGGACACCCAGGGACAGCACCAGATGTTATTCAGTCCAGGGGAAAGAGTTCTGGGCATTCAGGAAAACCCAGTGGGCCTTGCAGATCCCCAGGAAATGCATGGGAAGAGCTCACGATCTTCCTGCATCTGACTGGGGTCTCACTGCCTATACCAACCAAGCTTGGCCCAAGATCAGGAGTTGTAAAATGCCCTCCCAGGTGGGCAAGATGGTGTTTGATGCTACCAAGCCAAACATCTTTGACACAGCCCATGGGTCTCAACCAGAACTGGACTTGCCCTGCCCTCACCCACACCCACCCATGTATGACTTCCATTTCTTCCATACAATGACCAGGACCTCTGGCAAGAGACGGAAAGAAGACGTGATGATGATGTGTGAGCAGTCCAGTTTCCATTCTTGAGAACGGTCAACCTTGAAGGTGCAGGTTACACTTGATTCTCACCGAATTGCCTAAGCAGCTGGTTCTCTTGCCAAAGTTTGGACATGGGTTGCAAACATCTCGAGCAACCAGAATAGTACATAAAGTGGACACAGAATGGCCCATGGAGGCAGGATTATTCCTGACCAGTCATCCAGTCCATCCCTGAACAGGAGCTGTGTGAGGCTCAGGGACACCATAGGTGCAAGACAGATTCTGTCCATGCCCTCAAAGACAGAAAAGATAGCAGAAACTTCAATACAGGAGGATAATGTCTACGCTAGGGCATTAAAATGACTGTAGTGGGGGTCAAAACGGACATCTCACATGATCTCACGGAGGCAGGCAGATGGAAGGGAGAGGAATGCTTGGACAGTTAGTCAGGAAGTCACTCTGGAAGGAGAGAGATTTGGGTGAAGACTGGAAGGACCCTCACTCACTGTAGAGCCTCCCAACCAAAACAGTAAGAAATAGATTTTCACTTCCAGCTTAATCCCCTCACTTGGGTTATTTCCCTGGTTACTATGAAGAGTCAACTGTCATTAATTAGTGCTCTAAATTCTTCTCAACTTGTTTTCTGGGTAAAAACACTGTCTCCATGATTAATTGCGATCCCTCTGAGGACAGTCACTGTCTTGGACATCTTTTGCACTCCCCAGTGTTTACCAATGCTGGAAACAGAGAACTGAATTAATGAACTCTTGTTACAGGAATGATTGATTCACATATTTTAAAAATAATGTTCACTAATATTTTGTAAACATCGACTACTGTACTCTGTCATCCCGAGACAAGGAAATCTCTTGAAATGGGTGTAACTTGAAAAAAGCTTTTAAAAGCCCATTTATCATTGTTATCTGTTCTTTAAGAGCATTTGAATTATTGATACAATCTTAAGGCACATAACTCTAGATCATCACCAAATCTACCATAAACGATCTTTTTCATAATGGAGATTTTTATAGAGCTGGATTTCACACATGGCTGCTGTTAGTTGCTGTGTTAATGAGAATCATCAGAACTAATATTAAAATATTAAAATAAATTAATATTAAAATGAAAGAAAGCCCTAACTTGCGTTACCCATGGACCTAAAAGGACTCTCTTCTTGGGTTTTAGAATAAACTGCCACTGAACACTACTCTCTCTCAACTCCCTCTGATTTCCAAACTAGCAAATATTCTTTACCAGAAGATATTAATCAACAGCATAGACTACAGAGAGTCCTAAAAATGGCCAAATCAATATAAACAAAATTTATTTAGTAACAGAAAATTGCTTCTGTGCAATTTCGTGTATACTCTGTTTTAACACAAAGGGGATATTTTACAATTATAAGCACCTGGTGACAGATTCATAGCTCTGTTAGTGACAGCAGAAGCCACAAAATTACTGTCCTGTTTCTGAGTTTAATAATTTTTCTTAAACAAAGTAATTATGATGGTTTCAAAACAGGGTCCTAAAAGAAAATATAGACCCATCCGAGGAGAGCATATTGTCTGAAAAGAATACAAAATAAAATAAAAAATAAGAAGTGTGTGGAATTCTTTCAGAAACAGAATAATCTGATTTGTTATTTCTTTGGAGAAAATTATTTTTGCAACTCGATGTGGGCAAGAGGTTAAAACAAAAAACTCTTTCAAAAGTTTCCAAATGAGGACAAATATTTTCTTTGGAGCTTTACGAAGGTGCCTGAAAAACCTTCCTCTAGTTTCTATATATGTATCTGTAATACATATAATATTTATAACTTAAGAAATGTAGTATTTACAGTATCTTTTCCATAACTGCCAGACTGTGTTCTATGACTTACTGAAAATGGCGCTAATTTGGGTTCTTACCCTTTTTCTCTCAGAACCGTGTGAACTTGGAATACTATGGACACGAACAGGTTCTTTAACTTCTCTCTGGCTTAGTATCTTGTCTGTAAAATGAGAATAATAACCTTTAGTGGGCCAGGACTCTGCAAAGCCCCTTTGCCCCCAGCCAGCTCTTCTCTGTTGGCTTTGCCAACAGCAGGGAGATCCCAAGGACAGAGGAGGAAGGAGGAGCCCAATCCCTTCTGGTTGTCTCCTGTCATTTCCTTTGGTGTGCCTGTCTCCTTCTTGTCATGTCAGCTTGACCCTGGCCTTGCTGCTTGACCCTGGCAGCAACCGTTCATTCCTACAGCAGCATCTGAATAAAGCCTGAAAGCGGCATTCTCCCGATGCCAACAGGCCCTGCTTCATCACAGCCTCCCCCTCAGGGACACCTGCACCAAGGAGTAACAGCTGGCCTCAAAGCCCAAAATCCCAGTCTCCTGGGACTCCTCCAAGGCGATCAGAGACCTCAGCACCAGCTGAGAATGACCCCTCCTCCGAGGACTGTGTGTCAGCCCCACAATGCTGTCATCCAAGCTTTAGTTTTAATAATTCAAACTCAGTGTGAGTGGTGACAGCTGCTCTCTAAAGTTTCTACCTTAAAAGTCTCAGTCTTCTCTGTCGGCTTTCTCAGCTGCCTAGGAAACAATTTGTTATATCTAGTTAATAATCCTTTAAATCATTTTTTTCCTCTATTAAAATAACTGATGTGACTTCAGTCTCCTTACTGGACCCTGACTAACGTAACAATAATCTCTATGTCACGTTCCTGTTGGAAAAGATCACCTTCTCTTACTCTTTGTCATTATTCTGTATCTCTACAGCAGGGATATGGCAGGTCCCGTTCTAGGCAGTGGGTGCAGACAGGTGATCAAGATATACAAAAATATGCTGCAGGATAAAATCACTGAACAGAGCTGGGCACCAGGTAGAGCCCAGAAATGGAGAGAACCTTCTGGTTCTGACTCTATTAGGAACACTTATGGCCAAGCCTACTGCAAATAAGGCATATCACCCACGGTGGCACGGCCAGGGAATTTAAAAAGCCAGCCTCCGAGGCCTGAAGACAGAAAGACACCAGCAAAGGAGCTTCCTAACAAATGTATGCGACCAAGAAGGGCTTCTGTGAATTAGTCCTCCGTTCCAGGCCAGTTAAGTTCTTGCCTTTATTTGCCGAGGTTGCTCCTGGCTTTTCATTTAGCTCGCTGAAGTGACACAGGGACAAAGACAGATCGGAAGGAGTTCCAAGGAGTTTACCAAAAAATGACTCAGAGCTCTGCAAGGGCAGAGTAATGAGGCAAGATCGCAATGACTCGATGTATTTTTATCTAGTATTCAACTAAGTGCAATTGTGACATCTAAAAATAAGCGAGGCAGAAAAAGAAAAAATAATTATAGGGAAGATAATATATAATAATTAACTACTGAAAAAAAGTATGCTTTAAATAATGGGATACAGGGAAAGCAGGAATAACTTGAGCTGATTATACAGACTCAATTTCTCACATCGAGGTGAGAGCAGTGTTATCGTTTGAAATTCACAGCCCTTAAAAAAAATAACAGACAAAACATGTAATTATTATCTGCCAACAGTGGAGCACCAAATGATGCAGTAGTGTTTGTTCATTTCTAATTTATAAAGTTCTACATGTTCCTCAAGTTATCCACCTCATTCATTTCTCTTTAATTAAAGTACTCAGAATATTCTTATAAATCTCGGAAATGCCTGTGACGGTCTCTTGCTAACACGTGTTGGTAAGTGACACCAAAAGGAATGCAGTTACAAAAAAGTAAAATTAGAGATCTCCAGAGGTACGGCTTTCATTGTTTCTTTATCATTCAATGAGCAAACCTCAAGGGAAACAATGTGTTTTATGTATGAAGTACAGTTTCTGATTTTAAAAATTAAACTTGACTGTGGTGAAGGTAGACACAGATAGCAAAAAGCCAACAGGTTATTTTGTGGGAACTGGACTATGAGTGATCAACATTGGAAGTGACCAGAGAAAGGTATTTCACCCAGATAGTCTCAATCTTACAAAGAAATCTCCTCCAAAATATTTCCCTATGTTCCTCCCACATCAACCCTTCCGTCCTATTTAAGGGTCTGTATTTAAGTGGCTAACCCTTGTTGGTCCTCCCCACAGACAGTGACTGTCTTTATGCGAAATGACCTTTTAGAAATATGTTTTTAGGGCTCCCTGTCATGTTCAGCATACAAGGACCTCTCTGTTACCAAGAGAAAGGAGTCTACTATTGGTTTGAGTTAAATATCAGGTCTCTGTATTTGATTGACAACACAATTTCTCAGAGGTTTTGGAGCATGTTTGTTTGTTTTTTGTTCTTTGTACCTCTGTCATATTTTGTCCATTCCTCAAAAGGTCCTGGATCTAAGGTTATATATCTTCCTTGACTCTTGAAAGCAGAAGAGGAAAATTGTCCAAAAACACTGTAAAATACAAATGTGAGGTCGCTTTTTAATGTTTTAAATTTTACACTTACATTTTTAAATAAAAATCTCTCTGCACAACTTATCAGTTTGTTGAGAAAATACATCTTGAAAACAGAATTACTCTGAAGAGTAAAAATTAATCAAAACTGACTCTAGATTTACAATCTCATCAGCATGACTCACCTAAAAGCTTCTCAGAAATTTCTGAGGTAACTTATTTTTGTCTGGTTGGAAGGCTTCCAGGGTCACAGATGGCCCTCTGGTCCTGCTTCAGTTGAGCTGGGACCATAAAGCCTTCATCTCATAAAGTATGACCCTGTTTTCTAAGTGGTGACTCTCTTCGGGTCCGAAGGTAACTCTGAGGTTGAATCGACTACTCCTCTTGCCCCAAGTCGATGCCATTTCTAAGTTTCCTACCAGCCCTGAAGAAGCCCAGTGCAGCATTGAGCACCATAAAGTTCAATCATAAAGTTATAGAAATATATAAAGTTATAGAACTCTATAACTCTTGCAATCATAAAGTTATAAAAATCTAAAGGAACTTGGTAAGCTACCTCTTCCACTTTACGGGAAGAAAATGAGGCTCAGAGTCCTTACATTAATTTGTAAAGCCCTACATACAGCACGTTATGAATGATGTGCGATCATAGTACAACAGTTCGTACTAAGGACTTTATACATGTCGGTTAGTAAATGAAGGGCTAGTGGTGTATCACGAGATTTAATCCTCACACGAGCCATATGAGAAAGGCATTATTATTATTATCCTTATTTTATAGAAAGCAGAGGCAGAGGTGAATGGTGTAACTTATGTTAGGTCTCACACATAGAATGTGGAAAGATTAGAACTCAGATCTGGACCTCGGAGAATATACTCTTAACCACTGTAATATACTTCTCTGGAGTTGGTTGAGCAAATAATTAAGAAAGGTGGAAAGCACAAGGCAAAATGTCAAGGACTCAAATGTGAATAAATCTCTGTCCTTGCTCTCCTGAAGGTTTTAGTCTAGTTATGGGGTTGACAAGTATTTTCTGTCAAAGCCTGGATAATAAATATTTTAGGCTTAGTGGATCATTTATTCTTGGCCAAAACTACAGTGTTACCACTGTAACATGAAAGCAGCCAAAGACAATATGTAAATGAATGGATGTTGCTGTGCATCGATAAAGCTTTATTTACAAAAACAAGCCAAGGGCCAATTCAGTTTGCCAATCTGTGATCAAATGGAATAATCACTTATGTAAATATATTACAATGTAACATATGTCTAAGAGTGTCAGACAGAAGCCATTGCGGAGTCACAGAAGAAGTGATTTATCCGGCCCGGGGTATTTAGGGAAAGAAACATTTGAGCAACATATTTAAGTATTAGCAAATTAATTAGTTAAGAAGGTAAGAGTATTCCAGGCAGAGATGACAGCATAAGCAAAATATTAGAGGCAGGACGTTTGAGAAACTGTAGAGAATTTAGCAAGAGAGGTACATGTGTATGCTGAGTAATGGTGGAAAGAAAAAACAGATGAAAATGGAGTGGAGGGGCAGTTCATGACAGGCATAGAGTACAGTGTTATGGAATTTGGATTTTATATGCTAGAAGATGAAGAGATATTGAAAACTCTTTTAAAAAGAAATAACATCATTAGACTTATGTTTTTTAAAAAATGAATAATTCTGCAGGATTTTCTTCAAAGGAAAAAAGTGATAGAATATACTCAAAAGGCAACTTCTTTGTACTGGACAGTTCCAAGTTTTAGAATTACAATTTAACTTCAAGAAATACAATAATCTGCTGTAGGAAGAAACAATAAAAAAAATAATAAAAGCACAATGTTGGCTTCTGTAACCTGTAAAATGCCCTGAAGCTATACTTTTTGTTTAATTAATCTTTGCATCTTGAATTCATACATCATTTCTTTTCTCCTTTTTTTTTTTTTTTTTAGATTTTATTTATTTATTTGAGAGAGAGAGAGAGAGACAGTGAGAGAAGGAACACAAACGGGGGTAGTAGGAGAGGGAGAAGCCGGCTTCCCACGGAGCAGGGAGCCTGATGCAGGACTCGATCCCAGGACCCCGGGACCATGACCTGAGCAGAAGGCAGACGCCCAATGACTGAGCCATGCAGGTGCCCTTCATACACCATTTCTATGTTGCTCATGAACAGGAAATTGGTTTAATAATTTTCCTCTGTTCCAGTCCAAGTAAAAATGTTTGCTAGAAGTTTATATTTATAAGAAGTCTATCTTATGGCACCATTTAAAAATATATTTTATGCTACAATTAAATTTGGTACATTATGCTTATGTTTTGTTCTAAGTCCATATTAAATGCAATCCAGAATAGATCTCTGGTGAATGAAGAGAAATGGGCAAAATAGCAATGATGCAGAAGTTAGGGCAGAGGAGAGCTCCCTAGCGCCTGGTATCAATGAGCCATCTCACCTTGAATATACTAATTCTCAAACCAAAAAGCAGAGTACATACTACAACAGTGCATCAAATCTTTCAAAAAAGCAAACACAGCTTCTGTGAGTACATGGTGATTGGCAAATTCAATCATATTTGTATGGCTCCAAATTACTAATTTTCCTGTTTTTTTTTTTCCATTAACAGGCAAATCCTTTCCAACCAGACAGAAAGACAGACAGACAGACACACACACACACACACACACACACACACACACACACACGCACAATTTCCAAATTATACTTTGGAAATTAAAATTGAGAACCCTCAATGAGTTGCTCTAATAGGTAGAAAAATTAATGTCTTTTGAGACAAACTTGTGAAATGATCAACAAAACCTATGACCGAGTTGTCTCCGATCCCCCATGATTCCCAAAACATGGAAGACTACAAGAGTGTTTTCAAGAGAACTAGCATAAACTTATGGTGGTTTTTTTTCCCCAAAAAAACCTTCTAATTAAAATAGTTGCTCCATCTTATCATAATCTATGACTTAAATTACCTTCAATTTAAGCCCAACACTGTCTTGGTGCCAGGTCTTGGCATTGACAAAGACAGCACTGCTTTAAAGTTAAAAATACAAGATTAATTAGATATAGCCATTTTTCACAACAGGATTCTTAACCTAAACCATAAATAGGCTACTAAATTTTTTTTTTAAGAGAGAGCGAAAGACAGTGTATGAGTAGAGGAGGGGCAGAGGGAGAGGAGGAGAGGGCATTCCAAGAAGATTCCATGCCCAGAGTGGAGTCGAAAGTGGGGCTGGGTCCCACGACCCTGAGATCATGACCTGAACTGAAATCAAAAGTCTGACACCCAACCTACTGAGATGCCAGGTTACTAACTGTTTTGAAAAACAAACAAACAAACAAAAAACTTCTCTCCTGGGGCAGATACGGTGATTTGAGAAAAAATTCTCCTTTAGTCTGTTAAAATGGTAAATACATTGATTTTTTTTAATGTTGGATCAAAATTGCATTCCAGAGATAAACTCTACTTTTCATCCTACATTATCCTTTTGCTATATTCCTGGACTCAAATTGCTAATATTTTTCATCAGGAAGTTTGCGGCTCTGTTTATAAGAGACAGTAGTCTGTAATTTTCTTTTCTTGTAATGTCTTTGATATCAGAGGATTTCTGGCCTCATGAATCAAACTGGCGGATCTTCTCTCCTCCTCCAATTCCTGAAGGAGAGTTTATAGGCTCAGGTGCTCTTTCCTGTTTCAACATTTGAGAGAAGTTAACCACAGAAACCATCTCTGTTTGGGGTATGCTTGTGTGTGCATATGTGCATCTGAAGGTTTTTTGGAATAAATTCAAATTATTTAATACATGAGTGTGTTCACATTTCCTGTTTCATTTTTTGGTATCAGTTGGGTAAGATCTGGCTTTTATATTAAATATGTAATATTTTGGGTTTTCCAATTTATCAGCATTAAAATGTTTGTAATATTGACTTTATTATCTTTTTAGTATCCATAGAATCTATAGCTCTTCTTTTATCGATGACATTGACAGTTTCTGGTCTTTCTTTTGTGCAAAACCCTTCTCAAATGTGTTTCCATGAGAAAGTGAAGGCCCCAAATATCCACTGACTGTAATGAATTAATGCATCTTGTCTCTAGAACGACAGCAATGAAGGACCACCTCTGGGGTAGCTGAGTAGACAGTCCCTATATTTTCTGTTCTGTTTAATTCTGTCATGGAAATTTGCTTGATAAAGTCTCCTCTAGGAGTTAGAGTTTTCCTTTCACTTACCACAGTCTGCTCTTCATATAAAATGCAAAGACACTGAAACAGTAGAATTCCATTTATCCCGTCATTTGTAGATTGTCACATTTTTATTCCAAATGCATTATGATCTTGGTAAGATGGTATTACCTTGTTTTAAACATTTCTATTTCTTTCAAAAAATTAAGAGAATAAAAATATATTTTCCCACATATTTATAATTTCTGGTGCTGTTCATTCCTACCTAGAGTTATTAGCTTCTATCCCCTGTCACTTTTATTTAAGGGCCTAGCATTTCTTGTGGTGCTGATCTAAGTGCAATAAGTTTTATCTCTTTCCTTTATCTGAAAATGTCTTTATTTCACTGTGATTTTTGAGGGACATCATTGGTTTATGTGAAATTCAGATTGACTGTTACTTGCTTGAAGAATTTTTATTTTTATTATTTTTAAATTTTTATTATCTTTATTATTATTATTTTATATACACTCCATGCCCATCATGGAGCCCAACACAGGATTTGAACTCCTGACCCTGAGTTCAAGACCTGAGCTGAAATCAAGAGTCAGATGCTTAACTGAATGAGCTACCCAGGCACGCCTCTTTAAGTAATTTTAAAATGTCACATGGCCTTCAGGCTTCTTTTGATGAGAAATCAGTCATCATTTGCATTTTTGTCCCCCCCCCCAATGTAAAGCATCATTTTTATGTTTATTTAAAAAAAATAAGATTTATTTCAAGGAGAGAGTGCACAGAAGCAGGCAGAGTGGCAGGGGGGCAGAGGGAGAAGGAAAAGCAGACTCCCTGCTGAGCAGAGAACCCAGGACCTGGGGATCATGACCTGAGCTGAAGGCAGACACTTAACCGACTGAGCCACCCAGGTGACTTTCTTTTGTTGCTTTTACCAGTTCTTCTACATCTTCAGTTCTTAGCATTCTGACTCTCATGTGCTTAGTTGAGCTTTGCTTTGTATTCATCTTGTTTGGTGTTTGCTAAGCATAATGGATTTATATGTCTCTGGTTTTCATCAAATTTTTGAAGTTTAGTGATTATTTCCCTCAAACACTTTTTGTCCCATTCTTTCCTCCTCCTCTAGGGCTCAGATTACACATATGTTGTATCACTTGATGTGTCCCGTGAGTCACTGAAGTGTACCTTTCTTTCATCTTGCTTCTCTCTGTTCTTCAGAATAGATCATTTCTTTGTTGGATCTACAAATTCACTCCCCCATTCTTCTGCTATCTTCAGTATATTCTTAAGGTCATCCAAACAATGCTCCATTTCATATACTTACTTTTAAGATTTAAAAGTAAGATTTAATTTTACTTTAGTGTATGTAATACTCTGCTCAAATTGTTCTAATCCCTCCTTATGGCCATAATTCCCTTTGAGTTCTTGAAAATATATTTATAGTATGTATCTTAAAGTTCTTGTCTATTTATTACAGTACCTGAGTTATCTGGCCATGAGTCATGCACTATTTTTTTTCTTGATTTTGGGTCACATTTTCCTATTTCTATGCATATCTATTCTTTTTAATTATATTAGAAGATATTATTTATGACTGTCTCCCTGAGATGAGTAGAAGCTAAAACCCCTACTTAGTTCTTTTAGGCTTTCTGCTGTTTTTCACAACCTAGGCATCTATCTCCTCTCTACAGGCAAAGTACAAGAGTAAGGATAAGGATTTGGGGGTTTCTATCCTATGGCTTCCTGCTTCTGGGATTTCTCACTTCACATCCTAGTAACACAAGAAGCCTTAAATGCCATCTCTCTGACTGCAAACCAGTAAGACTGTGGTTTTCTTCTCCAGGTCTTGATCCCATGCAAAATGTAATTGGTAGAAACAATCATACTCAGAGCATTTCTCTTTTCTTCAAAGACAGTTCCTAACTGCATTTGGTCATTCTCTACTGCACTCAAATACTACTATCTTGCATTGGCTTAGAGTTATAATTGCAGTCTGCTAGAAGGTTAGTCTAATGTAAACTACTCGGCTAGCACTAGGAGTCATTCAGATACTTGTTATCCCCATCTGTCATGTGAAGAAGTTGAACAACATAGGTCCCATTTTTATGGTTAATAACATGAGGCCTTGCACACTGTAGGAATTCAAAGCTATTCCATTGTATGAAGTTAGGTCCTACTACACAGTCTTAAATTTTTTTTCTTCAATTTTCTTATTAAAAATATAAGAGAGAGATTTTGTATCTTAAACCTCAGTTTATTGGACATTCTAATCTGTCCTATTTCTATTGCCTGTGTGATTTTACTAACATCCACCAGTCATCCTTCCTCTAAACTCTTAGCTCTCCAATGTATCTTTCATAATGACTAATTTACATCTCAAAAAACCACAATGATGATGATGGCCAACCTCACCTCAAATAATAAAACCTTTGTAACTACCATAGTCAGGACACACACATACACACCCACCCCCCATTATTTTTAAAGCTAGCAAGACATTTATCGCTTCCCAATTTCAGATTCCAAATTAACTTTTCTCTTATGCCTCATATACCCTGAATTCAAGCCATACTGTTCTACTTCATTCAGTATATCCTGTATCCTCCCCACTCCACACCTTCCCTCATTATTTTCTGCTTGCCAAGTATGCTAATCTTCTCTAGTTAAAAATAACGTTTCCCCTGTAAAGCCTTAGAATTAATCATACGAGAGACTGAATAAGCACTTTTGAGCCATTATTATGCTCCTTTATCATATTCATCTTCTGTCTTGTAGTTCAGCAAAATTATCCCCTCACCTTTATAAGCATCTTGTAGGAAGAAATTACATTTTATTAATTTGTGTTTCAAGTACAGAGCTAAGTGTATGGTACTGCGAATTCTCTGATGCAACTTCAGAGCAGCAGTGTTCACACAATTGGACCCCAGGTAGTCCCATCCACAGAACAAAATACAAATATCCCTTCCCCCTCCACGTGGGAGAACTCACCTGGCTTTTTACACTGCACGTTCAGCAAGTGCCTGCAGAATACAATTAAAACTACTTACACCATGTTTTAATAAAGTTGAAAGGGACGTGATGACCTCCCTCTATGCCCTCAGCTGTCACATTCTCAGGTCCCACATATCTAATAGATAGTCTATGAATTATTACTGTGCTCTTTACCATCTCATGGTTTATCGAGTTCACAGTTTGAAATATGGACGCTCAAACAGCCAAGTTTCACTGCCAGTTTGTCTCACTTTCATCCTGAGTATCGGTTCGGCTAGAGGAGCTCGGTTTCCTGTCTGGATCCTGTCTAACCTAGACACACAGTTCAGAATATTTTCTCAGCTGACAATCACCTAGTATTGGGTGAAATTTGAAAAGCAGGAAAGGTTGAGACGACGGACAATTAATGCTTCACTGAAAAAAATAAAAAGGCATCACCAAACCTATTTGTCCTTCTGTCCCCAACAACAGACACCAGAAAAATCTAAAGCATGATAAGCAAAAGCAATCTAGATGCATTTCCCCAGCCCCCTTAGCAGTGAGAAGTGGCCATGAACCCACAGGATAAAGACCAATGACCCGCCTTCCTGATAAGAGAGAGGGAAGTAGCTGGTGTCCCTCTCCCTTTTTCTGCCATCTCTGAAAGGAGACATGACACCTGTGGGGGCAGCATCTACTTTGCAAACATCACACCATACCAAACAAATCATACAGATGTCAGCTCTCACTTGATTGCACTGTTGAACTAACTCTGGAAGACGTTTAACCCTGGAACTTTTTGTTATATGAGAAAATTAAGCCTTTTTTTGCTTTGTCAATCATATTTAAGTATTCTGTCACTTGCAGCAATATCCAAAATGAAATGTGACCTCGTAGTGCTTAAGTTGTCTTATGTCCCAAACACTGATCTCAGCTCTTTAGTTTTGTTCATTTTCTTCCATCCTTCTATTTACCCATTATATCTCCATCTTTTGGTTGGATGGATTGAGGCTTGGGAAATGTAGGTACAAAGTGAGCAGTATGGACTCAGATAGCAAACACATCGGGGTTCCACCAGGAACTTGCCACTGCTTCTCTAAGTGACAGTAAGCATAGCACTGCTTTAAACTTCAACTTCCTAATCCGGAAAGCAAGAACACAAGAAGTCCCTCTCCATAAGGGGGTTCTGGGGGTTACACAATATATATAATGTACTAAGAAGGACCTGACCCATAGTAAGTGATGAATAAATAGCCATTTTCATTATCTTTGTTCTTAATATTTCCAATATTTACTACCGCACATCACAAAGATAGGAAGTGATGGAGAGTTATAAAAAATGACAATATCTATTAATAAACAATGACACAGGATTCAAAGTCAAGCTTCTTTCTATTAAAGTACTATATATGTGTTTTTTTTTTCTTCTATACTATGGTGAGAATATTTAGATAGCTGTAACTTCTCCAAGATATCATGGAATTCAAGTCTGCTCTCTGCTGTGACATTTTACATTTCTATAGCCAAGATTTCTGTGAGCTCTGAAAGTGGCGGAATGGGACCCTAAATAGAGACGTAGATGCATCTTTGGGTGTTTTCTGATTTCTTCCTCTTCAAAGAATTAAAAAAAAAAATCAGAGCAAGCTTTAGACAATGAAAAGTACTTGGTGTGCCTAAATGCATTAACAATACCCATGCTATGCGTGTACAGGGGTTAGACACATAAATATCCACCCCAGGGTGGCCACGGTGTTGAGGGTCATTTGACCACTATGGATCTTCAGGGGACAAACACCCGACGCTCAGTGAGAATACGATGGCTCTGGTCCCTGAGTCTACAAAGGTGGCAGGCAGCGAGTGGGATGAGAGTGAGGGCACATCTTACTTTTTTCTTCTTTATAAAGGAGAATGTTGAGACAAACGATGCTGACTACCAGTTTGCTATTAAACCTTTGAGGAGCACATATTCTAGTATTTCATGTCACTCAGCATAGAAGTCGCGACCCAACGAGAATTAACTGGAATTTCCAACAGGATTAGAAATGCTGGGGGTAACACAGAAGCCAAGGTTCTCGCACAAGTGTTTTCAGTGACAGGCTTCCTGGGCAGTGTTGGTTCAATCTAGTGGCGTCCTGGAAGGAGAATATTCCAGAGCTGTTTGAGTTAGAATATTGGGGCACCTCTTTCCCTTGGATTTCTAAAAAGATGATTCATAGGGGAATCAATTAAATCCTATCAATAAATAGTGGCGCTTCTCCGACCAACCGAAAGTGCCATCTGCTTAGCTTCTTTAAAGAATCCCCCAAAGAAGCCCCCTTCCAGTTGATTTATGCCACCTTGGGAGGTTTACGCCAGAGAGAAACCACCAGTTTCTTTCCTTCTGCCTTAAGAAACCTCTTTCAGTGTGAAAGGTAAACTTCCTAAAGGCAGAACTGATGATGTGGCACTTTTTCTGAAACTCTGATTTCTCAAACATCTCTAAGATTGAGTCCCTAGAAATGAGGCTTCACTTTGTTTTGTATCTGTTGAAAAGAAGTGGAATGAAAATCTAAATACGAGTCACGAGGGGCGCCTGGGTGGCTCAGTGGGTTAAGCCTCTGCCTTCAGTTCAGGTCATGATTCCAGGGTCCTGGGATCGAGCCCCTCATGGGGCTCTCTGCTTGGCGGGGAGCCTGCTTCCTCCTTTCTCTCCACCTGCCTCTCTGCCTACTTGTGATCTCTGTCTCTGTGTCATATAAATAAAATCTTTAAAAATTATGTAAATATGAACCACGAGATGCAGCTAATTCACACGAAGAAATACTGCTTGAAAGAAGGTCCCAAGAAGAGCTAAAGAAAATGGTGGTGCCTGGCCAAAGTCAAGGGGAGGGCGGGCTCCTTGCTGGGGAGCAGGTTGGGGCTGGGTTTCCCTTCTCACAGTCACTTCTAAGCCATGGGACCTGGGGCAAGACCCTCGGCTTCCAGGAAGCTCAAGTCAACTAAGCCAGAGACCACTTCCGATGCCCAGAGATCACAGAAGGGCAGGATGAGACCCCTTAGCACAGGGCCCGGCCCCAGGATCAGTTCCACAGTGGGAACTCTCGGTGCGAGCGCAAGTAAACCAGAGCCAATGGAGAACTAGGAACTCATGCGTACGGAACAAAAGCCCTTAGTAGTGCAGAATGCCGAAGTAGATGATGATGAAAATATAGCTCCTAAAAAAGACTGTCTAGCCTATTTATATAAATAGACAACCATAATTACGTTTATTAGCTTAAATGAATCGGTTTCCTTCTTCAGAGCACCTCCCATGACAGTGAATGGATGGGCCTTTATTATTGTCTACTATTAAGAGCTTTAGTAAGTTTATGCTCCCCGTCTATGAACATCAACAAAGGCTGAAAAAACAGCTTCGCCAGCGAAGCATTCCTCTTTTTCTCAGTTTACATGACTGGATCACAGAATGGAACTAAATTCGGAAAACAGCCTGACCAAAAAAAAAAAAAAATTATTAACAGTAATTACTATTGACTTACTGTTTACTGAGCAAATACTCTATCATTTATTAATCAAAAGTCCTAGGAGTGCTCATTAGAAACGAGCTCTTCACAGGTGGGTCACCTGGAAAATACAGGAGTCTGACTGGCTTCCCAAGGTCCTGGGACTATCTAGTCATCAGAAAAGGCAGCACTCTGTGGGCTCTGTCACAGCGCCCTGGAAACAGCTTGGCTGAAGCGAATGACAACCCCTCTCCCTGGTGGTCTCCTGTCAAATCTGGTGAGGTTGTGAGGAGAAGCTGGGCACACACGACACTCTCCAGCCGGTGGCAAGGCCTATCCTCGTCTCTTCAGGGCCCTGTCCTGAGAGGGCGAAAGCACATTTCCTAGAGCCTTTCATAGGAGGGATGCCTTTGCCAAATTCTGAGGCAACAGCAAGGAAGCCCACTTGTGTCAGGAATGGGGTGGTCTGATCTAGGACATTTTTTATCAGAAGTAAAGCACTTGTGTTGGTCTCCACCTGTCTGACTCCTGTTTCTGTCTTTCAACTGCTTCCAGACTCTGGATGGGAAGACAGGAGGTCCCACTCACCACTCTGGAACATGCTGCAGCATGTTGCAGAGGCAGTGGGCTGGGAGACTTCCTCAGTTTCAAGGAGATTCTGGAATATCTGCCTGTCCTTTCCAAAGTCAAAGCCTTCTGCCCTCAAAAATATACAGCCTACTATATACTGCCCCCTCCACCCCACAAGGACTGTAAACCAAGGAAACAGTAGTGTAGGCTATAGAATTCCGGAAGGAGATCCAAGGAGGTCTTAGCTAACAAAAGTCGTTTCTTGGCTGTACAGGAAGTAATAAAGCTCAAAGAGGAGGAAAAGGGTAATGGGAGGCGCTCCAGAAGCCTGTTTAAAAGGAGCGAACTGTGATATTGGTCTGAGCTCGATTTCTTCATTTGCTGAGTGACACTTCACAACTTAAAGTCTCAGATGTTTCACTTCCTTGCCTCAAAATTAACAGTAACACCACCTATCTATCTCTTAAATTGTTTTAAGTATTATTATTTGAAAATATCATCATTCATCTATGGTGAAGCCAACAGATCAGGAGGGACCACCATAGAAAAAGCACTCCATGTTACTTACAGTTCCCAAGAGGAGGGGGCTTGCTGTGCCAGGGGGTGGGGGTAGGCTGAGGGGTGAAGTGGGGCGCATGGAGAATACCAAGGTCCCTCAGGAAGTAGAGGCAATGAAGGAAAAATGTGGGCAAGGGGCTCTACTGTGCTTTCTGCAGGGAGAACCGGGGGCGGGGGGGGGGGGGTCAGCAGGTTTGGGATCAACTACTCTGAACAATTTTAGTGGTTTCTGGGGCCCAGCTGTCCGGTACCAAGAGCTGGGGTGACTCGGGCAGGTGGACAGTGGTCCAGGTGTGAGAGCTCTGTGAGAGCTCAAAAAAGCAGGGGGTTGGCTATGGATTGTTTGTATGAAGGGAAGACACCTAGGGGAGCCATATATCCCAGTGAAAGGAGAACACATATGTAGATACTGTCAGTGACAATTCAAAACCTCAAGGGAAAAGAAATCATAATGTTGTTTAAAATTTATAAATATCCCCTTTATAAATATAGGCTTCTTCATATTATGCTTTGTCTATGATTTCTTTTCCTAGAAGAGATTATGAGTTCCTGCTATTTCAGCATGATGACTTCCTCTTATCTTTTATCAATTCATAGTTACAGATCATGTTTTTGTTCTTGCTCCTAATAATTCTTATAATTAATTTCCAATGAAGTGGGGGATAAAACGTGCTCAGGCAGCTGGGGATTGGCAAATGTGGTTCCATGTGGATTCCATGTCCTCAGAGAGCTTATAGCTTGATGGAGACAGCAGGTGGTTTGGTTCTGCTGGTTTCCAAAGACCAGCAAACATATTAGATGACATCTATACACCTTAAGGCGTCTGGATCAAACTTAAAATACTATAAATTGGAGGTTTTGCCCATTTGATTCCAGAACACTGGACTCTTGACATATGGCATCTTTAGGTAAGAAGTTTAGCATAATAACATGCACCATTCCTTATTAACTAAATTTGAAGATGGATAAGATGGTGTTTGATTTTCCCATCTAGAAAAGCACTTGAAGACATAAATAAAGACTACAACAGTGCAAGACATTTGAAGACCTGCATGCCATTGATTCTCCCAGTGGAGAATAACTGAAAACTTAACAGAGGAAAAGAAAATAAAGTTCACTTATTTTGACATTATTGCCAGCGTTAGCTTGACAAATAAGTACTAAGAAAAAAAAAAAACCCCACAAAACCTAAAGCCACTAATTTAGCTCTATAAATGTACGAGATGCCAGCAGAACTTGATTTTACTTTATCTATTAGATTTGTTTCTCCAATACAGGTAAAGATAATTTTATATATTGATTCATTCTGCCACTGATTTTCATTATGATTTAGAAGAATGGCCTCTAACAGATAAGTCCAACCTGAATAATGAACAGAATTCACCCTTCAAAACTCTGACATCATTTATTATAGCATGAACAGTGAACCTAGTCATTTTCCCACATAAGAGGCAACAGCGTGGCTGAAAGTCTAAAAGCACACAACAATTACATGCCCGCTATGAAGCAAATCATCAAATTAAGGCTCATGTTGCTCATGTTTGTTACTGATCTAGAAGTTTCCCAGACAATGTCAAATGACAAGAGGCTCAATCAAACTTGGAAGCTACAATGTGCGAGGGATGTACCTTTAGTAAGTACTAGCTGATTGACCAAATATTTAATATCATTTGGGTTATTCAGAACTTGATACTGAATCAGATAAGCATGTATGTGGATAACTGACCAGGAAACATTTAAAGTTACCTTTTGCTGCTCCGGGTAGGTAGTGAATTCATTTAGGGAGACTAGAGGGGAGTTTTTCAGACCTAATGGGATGAAGAAAAACAACTCCATTTTTCTTCCTCTTTATATTTTACGGACCAACTGATCCTAGACTAACTTTAGCACATCCGAAGTGTCAGTTTTGGAAACCAGAATTCCTCAAAGTGTGGCCACTCACTTGGAACTCCAGAGTTGATATGAAGATTATTTTAAGCTGAAGACACTGGATATTAAACATATGGAGAAAGAAGCCTTTTCAGAGCTTCCCTTATCTAACTTAAAACAGACACTTCTAAGAAATGAGCACTGCCTAAAATCCCCTCTTCAGGAATTCTCCTCCAAGGAGAGAAACCTAGAGTAAAAACTACCATAAATCCCCTCTCTTGGGGAAGTTTTATGACCCTGAAGAAAACAGAAGAACTACCCATACCTGTATAGACAGACATTACCACAAACTTTCTTAGCTCCCATTTGTTCTCCTAAAAACCCCTTTGTTCCTCCCACAGAAGCCATTCCGCCCCACACCTTCTCCCCTGCTAAGTGTGATATATAAACCTCTAACTTTAATCATTTAGCCACCAGCTGTTTCTTTTGTTGGCTCTTGTGTTCACACAAATAAACCTTTTATCTGTTCATTTCCTTCCTCAATTTAATTTACAGGTTGCAGGCACTGAACCTAAGAGGGAACAAAAAGAGGAATTTCCTCTTTAACAAAAGTATATTAAAGTAAAACTACGGAATCCCTGAAATCTGCTGTTTTAGAGATGGGAAAAGGTTTTGGAATTAGAAGGACATCAGAGAGGTCCTATCAACTTAGTTATAACATTGTTGGGGTGTCTCATTCTGGGAAACAAGCTTGAGATGGGCCCACAGGTCCCTGTTCTCACGGTACAGGGGCTGATCATGCCTCATGTTTAATTTCTTTTGTTTTTCCTTGGTAGTTGATATTGATCCAAACGTTTGATACTAAAAATGTTCAAAATTTGAACTATGAAAGTGCTTTCCCCTCAGGTAGTTATTCTCCAGATGTGGATTCTGCAGAATGAATTACCCCTATGTTCAATTTTAAAATAAAAGTAATTTCACCCTCTTCCCCTCTCCTTCCCACACAGAGATTTTCTGGTATTTAAAGTGCAGCTAACAACTTTTCACTCTCCTGGAATTTTCAGTGGCATCTGCATGAAAATTAAGAAATACTTTGGGAAAGTAATTTAATTTTGCAAATGGAAAGCTAATCTCCGCTCATCATCGAAGCAGTAAAACATAAGAGATTTCTATAAGGAAAATCTCAATTAAAAAAAAAAAAAACAACCTTACAGAAGTGAATTATAATGAAGCAAACAATCTTGGAAGCAAGACCTCGATGGTGGAGAAACCCAATTACATATTTTTTCCAGCCAGGAATTTAAAGCCACATCAGCCACAGATGCCATTGTCCCAGCTGACCACACAGTTTGCAGTGACTCCTGAGACTTCTTGGGGCTTTTTTTCCCCCCCTCTAAGACTTCTGGCACCTGGCAGAGGACAAAAAAAAAAAAAAAAAAAAGACTCTTCTCTGGTTACGAAAATCACATTGGAAAAAAAGGAAGAACATTTAGCTTTGGAAGAAATAGGGGTAGCATTTATTCACTTTCCTCCTTCAGAAGATGGTGATATTCCCAGCCTCTTAAAAAGAACTCCACACCATCTGGCTTTCACAGTGGCTCGTACATCTTCCCTTTCTTCAGTGGGCAAAGGTCTTTCTCTCCCAGGGCTGAGCAAACGGACTTCAACGTGACGGTTCAGTTGAAGCAGACTTCCAGATTATTCAGCAGGTTTTTCTTGTGAAATTAATTTTGCACATGCATATTCGCCCAATTCAGACAGTAAGTATTTAGAAAGAAGCTTTCCCATCTTTTTTGTACTAGTACCCGAAATCTCAACAGTACTAGTGTTAGTGGAGCTTATCCACTACAAATGTTGATTTTTCTCTATCAGAATCACGTCAGTGATAAGCTGAACCAGGGCTTTTAACTACTTATATTTCTTCAATATATAAATGATGCAAGAGAGGTTTTTGTTTTGTTTTGTTTTGTTTTGAAGAGTTGCTTTGGCACCTAGAGGTGAAAAGTGTGTTCTTACACAAATGGGACTTCCTCTTCATGCATTGTCATTTTAAAATAGTACTTTAGAAAAAGACTAGTCTCCTTCTCGTAGAGAAGATCACATGATGATCTCAGGACCACACTCAACATTTTAAAACCTCCCCAACATGCTTTTCCTAACCCTAGCCCGAAACCTTGGGATTTCTTTCATTCTCCTTTCTATTCAGCATACTTTTTATTATTTTTTTAAAGCTTTATTTATGTGAAAGAGAGAGAAAATGAGTGGGGGGGGGTGCAGAGGGAGAAGGACAAGCAGACTCAGCACTGACCACAGAGCCCGAAGTGGGGCTCGATCCCATGACCTGAGGCCACCACCCGAGTGGAATTTATGTTTGATGACCAACCGACTGAGCCACCCAGACACCCCTGTTCAGCATACTTTTTAAAAGCTAGCTAAATGGTCAATATAACAAAATTAAGAAGATAAATTAATTTCAATTAACTATTTGAATTCCTGGGCCATGTTTCTTGGCATGGGGTTCTGCTTGGAGAGTAAAACAGGTGAGCAGGTGTCAAACAAAAACACTTCCTCTGGCGTATGTCTTCCTTTACTCCTTCTCTCTGCCTGTGAACATCGCTACCCATTTCAACGCGATTCCAAAGTCTTAACTTTTTTCAAAATCTTATTTAATAATTCATCATTCCCTCAAGGTCTAGATGACTCAGTGCAAATGTTAATCATGTTTTGTCTTTCCTGAGAACCCAAATGAACTTTTCCCCCCAAAATGATTACACGTTTTAGTTATATGGATTTATATTATCTTGAAGTTGTTTTCAGCATTAGTGTTGTGCTCTATACCCAGAATGTTACTCTTTCAGAAGGTAGGCTAATCCTTTTATAAATTCAAACTGTCTGATATGCATGCAAATAAATGAATATATCAGTCATGGTGCTCATTTTCCCCCAACACCCTGATCCTTCTTATGAACATATATTAAACTCTCTTCCTGTCTCATATTGTGCTATGGACGTACGTGTTACAAAAGTCACAGCAATTTTATGTCCTTGACATAAAGCAAAAATTGAAAGGACACAAGAAGAAACAAACCTGTAGTTTTATGAGCTGTAATACCAGCCTTTCAGAAACTTTTGAAATATGCATATAAAAAATGAGCAACAGTAACATTTGGGTAACATGATTTACAAACCTGGGATTCTGGGGTACCTACGTGGGTCACTTGGTTAAGTGCCCAACTCATGATTTTGGCTCAGGTCAGGATACCAGGGTCCAGACACGAAGCCACATGTTGGTTTCTACACTGAGCATGGGATCTGCCTGACATTCTTTCTCTCCCTCTGTCCTACTACACTCACTCTCTCTCAAAAAATGAATAAATAAAATCTTTAAAGAACCCACAAAATAAAAGCTGGGATTTCCACACCTCACTAAGTAACAATGCAGATTTACCAAACACACATTTTTTTAACTGACCATGCAGAGATCCCCAAATCATTACCAACAATTTTAAAGAACTGACATCATGAACACTATATTATCTGATCACACTGCAATAAAATTTAAAATCAATGAAAAAAAAAATAGCCTAAAAATCCCATGCATTCTAGGCAATAAATACTTCTTTCCCATCTGTCAATAAATTTGAAAATTTAGATAAAATGGATAATATTCTTGATTAAAAAATGAATATTCGAAATTGATCTGAGAAATAGAAAACTGGACCAGATCACAAAAAATTCAAAACAGTGATAATTGTTCTTTCCCAAAAGTCACCGTGCTTAAGGAGTCCTACAGAGGAATGTTAACGAACTTTCGGAACACATATAATGATAAAAAAACTTTCCCGATCATGTTTTAATGGGAAAGACTCTTCCAAGAGTCCGCAATTTACCAATTTACTTTGGGGCCTAGAATTAGAAGAGATAAAGATACATTTTGAGACTCTAATTCCTTGGGAAGAAAACAGGCAGTTTATTAGCCTAGAGAAGTGATACCCACCAATTTGAATACACTTATCCAAGATGGCCAACCAAAAGGCAAGGCTTTTCATAAGGAAAGATTATAGTTCCCTGAAGACAACATCATACCACTAAAGTTGGATGCCTTTTCCTACTGAAGAATCAAGACATTATAACAAATAGAAGAATTCCACTGGACACCACTAGCAAAAATAAATGAGAAAATGTAATAAAAGAGAACACAGGAGCAAAATTAATTTTAAAATATTGAGAAAACAAGTAGCATTGTGTAAAGTATTTATGAAGTATATTCTGAAAGTTTATTAAAGTTTATTAAAAGACATCTTAATAAATGCAGAGACATTCCATGTTTATGTGGGAAAGACTCTACACTATAAAGATAATATGTGGATTAATGTAGAAAATCCAGTTAATCTAAAATTGAAAGCAATTCCGAACAGAATCTAATCATGTCTTTGGGGAATCAACATATTGTGAGTACACTGAAGAATGATTATACCAGTAAAGGTTTGAAGATAGTTTAAAAATATGGAAATCAAACAAAGGGATGCACATGTTATGGTAATTAGAACAATGTACATTTGGCACCAGAACAACAACAACAAAAAAACAACAATAGATTAACGGAACCCAAAAGGTTACTGTATGACCACTTACTATGTAACAAACAGAGCAGAGAAGTGAGATCATCATTTGGGGAATAATTAACCCCCTCCTCAAACATACATTAAAAATATATTTTAGGTGTATATTAAACCTATTAGTGTGAAAAGGGAAACCCTGCAAGGAGAAATACAGGAGAGGGTGCCTGGGTGGCTCAGTTGGTTAAGCATCTGCCTTCAGCTCATGTCATGATCCCAGGATCCTGAGATCGAGCCCCATGGTGGGCTCCCTGCTTTTTGGGGAGTCTGCTTCTCCCTCTCGCTCTGACCCTCCCACCTGATAGTGTCCTCTATTTTGCACTCATGCTTTTTCTGAAATGAATAAATTAAAAAAAAAAAAAGAAAAAGAAGAAGAAGAAACTACAGGAGAGAAAAATGTACGATGTATGATGTTAGGGTTAGAACAGATATCTTAAACAAGTCTGAAGGAAAAAAAAACATGAAGTATAAGAGGAAAGACTCATAAATTCGGCTATGTTAAAATTAGCAACATTTTACAATGAACAATGCCACAGACACAATCAATTTAAAACAGCAGGACTTGAGAAGACATTAGTAAGATGTATAATCCATAAGGACTAGACTACGTAAAAATGTCCTAAAACTCCACAACAAAAACCACAGTGTAGGAGGATGGGCAGAAATTTGACTGTACACTGCACAGGAAAAAAATTTAAAAAGCACAAGTGGCAAGTAAGCATAGAAGGAGATATTAAAAACCTCACTAGAAATCAGCAAACATTTCCAGCAACATCTTTTTACAACACAATTAATATTACTGAGGCTTTGGGAAATACTGTGTTCTGGAAGCTAGATTGGGAAGACATTCTGTGAAGCACGGTGGCCACATTTGACAAAATTAAAAATGTGTGCATGTCTACAGTATGCACATCCCACATTTGTTTCTATAAGAGCTTGAAGCCAGGGACAAATCTAAGTATCCATCAGAGGGGAAGGGGGAAATGAAATTTGCCAAATCCATGAAGCAAAAGACCAAGATAGCAGAAAAAGCAATAAAATAAATCCACATTTGTGAATACGAACAGATCTCCGACACATAATCTTGAATAAAGCAAGCAAAATTCTGAATAAGATCTAACCTAAGATATGATTTATGGTATTTTTTAAGGAATACAACATAGTATGTACATATTAGAAAGATATTAGACCAGGAATTGGGGGCATAAGAATGGAGGCAATGAGAGTGAAGATGTCAACAAGAAAAATTAAAGGGAAAAAAAAAAAAGGAAGACTAACACCAATAATGATCTTGTTCATCTAACTGAGCATGGTGAACTGAGTCAACCCGTTGTGTGTACTGATATCCTTCACAAATAAAATAATTTTAAAAATAAATCAAATGTGCTGATTGAATAGAAAAATGTTAAGTATAGGAGAATGGGGAAGAGAAATCTGTTGACAGAAAGGAAGGCATGAAGGCATAAAGAAAGCAAGTCCTTAAATTCAGAAGAAACTTAAAACAATAATATGACTCTACCAGACAACTGGGTGGGAAGGAGATGAGTGTATAATTGAGCTAAGTCATTACCCACTGGGGTTAATTTTCCATAGATGCTCTAACAAATTACCAATAACTCAGTGAATTAAAACACCATTAATTTATTCTCTTACAGCTCTGTAGATTAGAAACTTAAAATGGGTTTCGCTGAGCTAACATCAAGGTGTGGGAAGGACTGGGATCCGTTTTGGAGATTCTAGGGGAGAACCCATTTCTTTGCCTCTTCTAGCTTCTAGAGGCTGCCCACGCCTTGGCATGACTCCCCTTCTTTCCATCTTCAAAGACAATAATGTTGCCTCTCTCCATTGGAGCAAGAGGCTCAGCGTTCCCCAGTGATACATCCACTAGCCTAAATGTTAAAGATAATGTAGGAGCAACAGACAAAAAGTCTGGCTTTGCCTCCCCCTCCCTTTGATAGAGTTCGTGTTACTTTTTATATCATTGTCCACCAAGCACCATGGAGACAGCTGGGAAATAGCTGGGAAATACAGACTTAGTATTTGGCAGAGAATCAGCTTTGAGCCTTGAGTGCCCTTGAGTGCCTAGACTACAACAGCAGGAAATACCAGCTAGGGCAAAGCACTAGCTAATAAATTTATCCCCTAACACTAATGCAGTTAAAGATATTTTATTAATTGTTTTACTTTTAATGTACTATTTAGTATTTGCAGATATTTTGGTCTTGCTTAAGTTCTTTCCATTAGATTCTGCCTATGTAGTGTCCTACTTACTTACTTATACTCTGCTCTGGAACGCCACCTTGTCCCCTTTCCTAGAACATCTTCCTGGCATTTAACGAACTTTGCATGAGCAGATAAATATGTTTAAAAAAAAAAACAAACAGGCTAATAAGTTGGAGCAATGACCAGAAACAAGTCTGATGATAATGTTGTAAGTCAAAAAATAAAATATGACAGCCTAGTAAACACCACCTTGACACAGTGATCAAAGTTATCCCAATGAGGTTTCATGTTGACATCATGTACTTCCTGATAACTTCCCCTGGGTGATATTTTCCAATAAACCCCAACTCCAGACTAATCCTGAGAAAGACAGAAAATCCAAATTGAGTGATATTCTACAAAATGCCTGACCAGCACTCTTCAAAACTGTCAAGGTCATGAGAAGCAATGAGATACGGTCACAGACCAGGGGAGACTAAGGAGATACCACAACTCACTGGATTATGACAGACTGACTGGGACTGTGAGATGGAAAGGGGGAATCAGTGGAAAAGCAGGTAGAACTCAAAGTCCAGAATTTAGTTAATAATATTGTGCCAGTGTCGGTTCCTTAGTTTTGATGAATATATTTGGGTGATAGAAGAGGCCAACACTAAGGGAAGTTGGGTGAGGGGGTAGATAGCAACTTTATGTACTCTATTTTTAACTTTTCTGTGAATCTAAAATTATTCCCAAATAAAATATCTATTTTTTTTAAAAAAAAGGGAAACTTAACAAAAATTTTTTAATTAAAAAAATGTTAAAAAGGAATTCTGTATGACAAATGGATATGGCCAACTATTGCGAGAGGTTTTTTTTTTTAATTTCATTTTTTATTTAAATTCAATTGATTAATACATAATGTATTATTAGTTTCAGAGGCAGAGGTCAGTGATTCATCGGTCTTATGTAACACCCAGAATTCATTACATCACGTGCCCTCCTTAATGTTCATCACCCAGTTACCCTGTTCTCCATCCCGCTCCCCTCCAGCAGTGCTCAGTTTGTTTCTTATATTAAGAGTCTGCAAGAGAGGATATTGAGACAGGAAGGGGGGCGGGATGGGAGAGGAGGAGAAGGAAGGGGAAAGGTAGGGAGGGGAAGAGAGGGGAAGGGAAGAAAGCCAGCCAGCCAGCCAGCCAACATCACTCAACAGTAACTACAACCCCCACATTTTGGAGGGATTATTGTACTAAGTGGGGTTATTGTACTAAGTACTTTACATACATTATTTACTCATCACTTAAGCCCCCCATGACAGATATCACTAGTATCAACACTTTAGAGAGGAAGCAGTGAAGGCTAAGAGGTTATCTACTCTACCCAAGACAACCTGCTTGGAGGGACTGAGATTCAAATCCAGGAGATCTGTCCACAAAACGCACACTCTTTCCCACAAAGCTTGAACGTTCTATGACCTCTTCCATTGTTTCCTGTCATTTTGAACAAAAGCGCATCCCAGCAAACTGAGTAAGGACACAACCGTATCACCCTACACATGGTCTTTGTTGAACAGTTTAACAGAAAGGCATGAGGACTGTTCTCTATTTCGTGAGACAAGAAGAAATACTAGATATAAAATACACTAGATATACACTAGATATAAACATACTCATGTGGCAAGAAGACAGCCACTAAATTCACTTTTAAACAATCACCAGCCAACTTTCTCATAACGCTTGGACCGTGAACTGACCTGTTCAAACACCAGTACAGCGTAATTGTGAAGCTTAACCTTCACTTTGTCTCCATCCACTAGAATGTGATGTCTAGGAGGTTAATGTTTTTTGTCCCTTCTCTTCACTGGCATTTTCCAAATGCCTACAAGAGTGTCTGGTACTTAGTAGATTTTTTTTAATGTGTATTTTATATATATATATATATATATATATATATATATATATATATTTAAAAATATATATATAACTTCCAATATCTCCCAAGGAGGGCAGGTAAGGGGGTGGGGGGAGGGGGGGAGAAGGACATTTTCCAGAAGCAGAAGAAATTCTGACTTCAGCCATTTTGATGTAGCATCGAGGTAAAGAAGTTGGGAAAAAGTTTGCCCCATTAACTTACTTTCTCTAAATTTAAGACTGTGTTAAGTAAAGAAATAGTTTTTAAGGAAACCTGGAAAAAAAAACAAACCTTCTACTGGGCTGGGTTATCAATTTTAAAAAATATGAATTAGGTGGGTTCCTCTCTTAGGGTAAGACACAAATGATCAAACTTTCTTCCAGGTTCAAAACATTACTTTAGTCATCACCCTTTTTTTTTTTTTTTTAACTCATTCAAACACGGATAGCAGGTTGTTGTTGTGTTGCTGTTTTCTTTGTTTGTTTGTTTGCTTGTTTGTTTTTTATGGATACTAGTTTTTAACCACTATTGAGATATATAAGATAAACCCATGAAAAGCAGGAGTGTCAGCTGAAAAACTCCAACGGCACTCTTCTCTTCCTGAACTTGTAAAGTACCTCATGGCCCAAATCAACTGGTATTCTTCTTTTGCCAAATTTCTACTTGCTTTTGAGTTGCTCTTTGGTGTGTAAAAAGTTGATTTATCAACTCAAGCAAAATCTTTTGAGAGTTTTATCTTTTATGTGGTCATGAAAACACTGTAATCAGTTCTGCATTTCTGATTAGAGTTAAGGGCCTTTCACGGACTCCATTTATTGCAAATGGGGACAATATCAAAAGAAGCCAATTTTAATAAAAGCCTCCCTCCAAAAAGATAGAAGAAGCTTCCTCCTTCTGCTGTGATAAATACTTCCAGGTGGTATTTGATGGACAATAAGAACCCAGTGCATCTGGCATTCATAGCAGAGTTTAGAATTAGAATTTTAGATCACACTGGCAAGCCTGAGTAATTCTTTAATTCTTCAAATGGAACACAATTTGCTCAATCTTACACAGCATTCTGACTTTAATTAAAATATACTGTGCGATATAGAAATATTACACCAACTTGCAAATCCCAACTTGATAGAAGTGGGAGGGGGCATCGAACACCACTATTTAATTATTTGTATTATACTTCGTCAAAAGAATCACACATTACCAGAGGGACCATAACAGTTTCTTCCAGAGTTTATGGGAGCTGAGCATTACAAAAGGATGCTGTCGTGCTACGAAGCAGATGTGAGCAGTCTTCATTTCTAGAGAAAAGCTTAAAAAATAAATACAGAGATCTGCTTCTTGAGCGACTGGGTTTCCCCCAAACTTTCTTCTAGTCAAATGCTGTCAGTGATATTTTCAGGAAGAGCAACACCTAATTTAAGACCAGATGGGTACTCATTGCTTTACACTGATGACTGAATTTCAAAATTCAATATCAAAAAAGGCATTCGGTGGTAAGAGCAGTTAATCACAAGCCTTTGAAATGTTGCCCATATATCAGTCAATGCTTCATCCAATTAAAGAGAAGAGTCATGGATAACAACAGAAGCTCTATCCAGACCTGGATCCTGCACCCTTGAAGAACAAATTGGGACTGAGAATCTGTCCTCAGTGCTTGGACTATAGAAACCTGAGAGTCCCTGAAAAGTGACAATGGTGTTTAGTCCTGCTAGATAAATTTCAGTAGTGGATTTTTAAATGCTCCAAAGCAATTTCTATTCAGACTTAGAATAGAGAATGGCCTTGTGAGCTTCTTGCTCAAAAAAGGTGCATATTTTGAGCTCTCAGACATGTATAAGAAATTCTTCTCGGTTGAGTCTATAAAAATGTATTAAAGACATTCACATCTCTATTAGGAGAATCTTACCAAGTGAAAGGAACAACCTCAAACTGGAGCTTTCATAGGCTTTGCACTTTCCTGAATTCATGAATGAATTACAACCTGTATAACTAGCCGATTGTATAAATCTTCAAGACAGTTGCTTCTGGAATTGGGCCCAGTACCATGACAACAAACTTCTTTTGGTTTTATCATTGACTTGCAGAAAATATTCAGATTTTCCTTCTAAACTGTACTTCAATAAAGCAATCCATCCACTCTTTATTATACATATCCTAGAACTCAAGCTACAGTAAAGCAAGACAGGAGAATTGCAAATGAATTACCAGTCCCAGTTAATTACCAGCCTACATCTGAGACCACTGCCACCTGACTTACAATCATGCCTTTTACTGGTAGAAATAGATTTCTTTGCCCCATAAATGGCAGACGTGGTCATGGAAGTGTGTTAGCCAATGGGATGTAACATTGGCTATGGCATTCACGCCATATCCAGTTAGAAGACCTGAGAGTCTCTGCTCCTTTCCTGTTGGTAATTTTTCCTATAACATGTCCCAAACAGCCAAGATCCTGGAGGGATAAAGAAATTTTGAGCAAAAACACAGTTAAGCAGCAGACTCCAAGGCTAAAACACAGTATGAACAAGAAATAGAAATCTTTGTTGTTCGAAATTACGGATATTTTATTTATTACCAAACCAAAACCTTAGCAAGACTGACTTTTTTTTTTTCTTACTTCGTTATCAGTTGACAGCGTGTCGCTGGTATATTCTCACATTGTGCTGAACGCCGTAACAAATGTAATTTTGTTGTCACAGTTTGTATAAATTAGAATTTGGAAAATTGAGACTGCAAACTCAGTAACATTCAATCTACAGCCGTAGTTTTTTACATAAAAAATAACACTGTGAGGAAGTTTCGGAAGCTAATGCCGCTAATTCTTCAGCCACAATGTCCCCTCACAGTACTACAAAGGCACCCTACATTTTCACACTTTGTGAGTGTTGTTCTGACATTCAGAAGGCCCCTATCTCCCACACAACTTCCCATTTCCACATATAAATGTTCTTTATGTCCTGGGCTTGCGATCAAATGCCACTCTCTGCTTAAAATCTCTGATCCTTCAGGGGAGTCAATGCGACCATGTCGTCTGTTTTCCTGCTACTGTTTACTTTCAAAGATACTAGCGTGTAAGCTCCTTGAGGTCTGGGACATTTACTGTTTTGTTCTTTCCTCCTTCTCTGATGCCCCAAACGACACACAGCCAAGAGCAAGCACTCTACACTCTGAATAAGGTCTAGCACTTTGTACAACTTGCTCTGTATCTCTATCATTCACCATAGAGTAAGTACTGAGCAGAGGAAGTCTGTATCTTGGTAGACTTTATGCCCACAGCACCTCTGGTGGTGATGGGAACATAAAAACTGTTTATCGCTGAATGTGAATCTCACAAAAAACGTCTGTAATGGGATCAGCCTATTTTCATCAAAATACTTTTTTTTTTTTTTAAATACCTGGTTTTCACAACTACCTTGCCTGTTCTATCACCTGTTACCCAGCTGGCCTTTAATTCACATCGGAAAAATGGAAAGATCACAGATCATTTGTAAGATAAATATTTTAGGTTAAGCACATCTGGTGAATCCCGAAATGAGTATCTGTTATTACTAAATTTTTCTGGCTTTATTACCTGTACTCTATCTGGGACAGCTAAAATGGGAACCCATGACTAAAAGAACATGGATTTTTCCCAACCTTGGTATACATCCACATTGTTCTCCTCTATCTGCGACAGTTGAAGATTCGAGGGGCCTGATCCCAGCAAATATTATCACAACCCACATGGGGCTTATGAACTGCTGACTCTTAAATCCGGTCACTCTTCATTTGATTCATTTATTCAACAAGTAGCCATCCTACAGAGGTTGGCTGCAGGCCAAATTCAAGAGAAGAGGGGTTCTGTTTGTACTAGGGTAATGTTTTTAAATCCAAATACTTAAATCAGCTGGCACATTTTAAAAATCATAAAGTTTTACATAAATGACAAATCCACGATGTCTCTTGAGAAACAGATGTAACCACACTGGGACTCTTTTTCTTTATGCAACATCAGCTAGAAGGAGGGCTGGCTTTTTTCCCCCTGGGTAGAGCATGTGCTCCCAACTTTGTTCCAGTCCTGACCTCTTCCTGTGGTCCTACACCAGAAATGCATTTAATCTCTAGAACATGTAAACATATGGGTATGTAATACTGGCTCACTCTGTCCCCAGCACTGTGTAGAGTGCCCTCATCCACAGTGAGGAGGAGTGTTTGTGAATACATAGAGCCATCTTTCTCCATTATATAGTGGTTCTCAAACTGTAGTCTGTGGGGTCCCCATGATCGTGCCATGGTGCCCTAAGGTCAAAATTATTTTCATAATAAAGATGTTCACTGACTTTTCACTATATTGATATTTGCACAGTCATTATATTTTTCAATGTCACACATTTGAAGTAAAATAAAGGAAATCCAGCTTCACTTAAGAATGTCCCCAATGGGGATACCTGAGTGGCTCAGTTGGTTAAGCATCCAACTCCTGATTTTTAGGTCTTGATCATGGGATCAGGAGGTCAAGCCTCGCATTGGTCCAGCATGGAAACTATTTAAAAAAAAAAAAAGAAGAAGAAAGAAAGAAAGAAAGAAAGAAATGAAACAATAAATTGTATTTAGTAAAATTAAATTTTATTAATTAAATTAAAATTAAATTGTATTAATCTGTAAAGAATTTATCAAACTCAACACCCAAAGAACAAATAATCCAATCAAGAAATGGGCAGAAGACATGAACAGACATTTCTCCAAAGAAGACGTCCAAATGGCCAACAGATACATGAAAAAGTGCTCCACATCCACTCAGCATCAGGGAAATACAAATCAAAACCACAGTGAGATACCAGCTCGCACCAGTCAGAATGGCTAAAATTAACAAGTTAGGAAATGACAGATGTTGGCGAGGATGCAGAGAAACGGAAAGTCCTCCTACACTGTTAGTAGAAATGCAAGCTCGTGCAGCCACTCTGGAAAATAGCATGGAGGTTCCTCAAAAAGTTGAAAATAGAGCTACCCTATGACCCAGCAATTGCACTACTGGGTATTTACCCTAAAGATACAAACGTAGTGACCCAAAGGGGCACATGCACCTGAATGTTTATAGCAGCAATGTCCACAATAGCCAAACTATGGAAAGCGCCTAGATGTCCATCAATGGATGAACAGATAAAGAATATGTGTATATATATATATACACACACACACACACATATATATATCACAATGGAATATTATGAGCCATCAAAAGACCTGAAATCTCGCCATTTGCAATGATGTGGATGTAACTAGGGGGTATTATGCTAAGCAAAATAAGTCAATCAGAGAAAGACAATTATCATATGATTTCACTGATAAGAGGAATTTGAGAAACAGGACAAAGGATCATAGGGGAAGGGAGGGAAAAATGAAACAAGTTGAAACCAGAGAGGGAAACAAACTGTAAGAGACTCTTAATCTCAGGAGATAAACTGCGGGTTGCTGGAGTGGAGGAGGGTGGGAGGGATGGAATTTAATCTCTAGAACACATAAACATGTGGGTATGTAATACTGGCTCACTCTGTCCCCAGTACTGTGAGGAGGACATAGCACATACACTGAGGAGGGTATGTGCTATGGTGAGTGCTGTGAACTGTGTAAGACTGAAGAATCACAGACCTGTACCCCTGGAGCAAATAATACATTATATGTTAATTAAAAAATTAGATTTTATTAAGTTCTGACCCTTGAGAACTCAACTTCTGAATAATTCTGTGACAAAACAGAAATGGCAGATAAAGCCCCTTTGCTGCACATCCAGATAGGACGAATGACTCAACAGTAGCACTTGGGGGCACCTGGGTGGCTCAGTGGGTTAAGCCTCTGCCTTCAGCTCAGGTCATGATCTCGGGGTCCTGGGATCGGGTACCGCATCAGGCTCTCTGCTTGGTGGGGAGCCTGCCTCCCCCGACCTCCGCCTGCCTCTCTGCCTACTTGTGATCTCTGTCAAATAAATAAATAAATAAAATCTTTAAAAAAAAAAAAAAGAGTAGCGCTTGGGGGATCGCACTGCAAGCTGGAGTAGCTTCATTTTCTTGTGAAACGCTATTTTTTTCTTGGAAGAACCACTCACAAAGTAAATATCAAATATTTAGCAGAGATTTTCTTGAACATGAAAGAAGTGGGCTCTCACTTTAAGGAAAATAACTAATTACCAATGATAAGTTTGAGCTCCCCAGAAAAAAATAGATTTGTTGAAAATTGCTACCATGAGCTTGATAGCTTTCCAAAAACTAAAGACTTTTTTTTTTTTATGAGAATGGCCATTATGTGAACAAATGTGATTTTTAAAATATTGCATGAAATGGGCCAAAATTTGTAACAGTGAGCCAATATCTCCCCTAATGCAGAGTATTATATTCATGAGTAAAGATGCTCTGTGTGGTTTTTAATGCAACAAGCTGTATGGTGTAGACTGCATGTTGCAACCAACCCTCAAGAAACTACCACTTGTCGAGCTTTGGTGTAGTATTAAGGAAGAATGACCACCATCATCTGAAAAGGCTATTAAAATACTCCACCACTTTTCAATTACTTATCTGTTCAAAGATGGATTTTCTTCACATACAGACTGAATGCTGAAGCAGTCTTGGAAGTCAACCAATTTTCTACTGAGGCAGTCATCCTAAAAACCTGAAAACAGTTACAAACAATGCCTTTCTTTCTCATTTTTTAAAAATTTTTGAATTGTATTATTTGTAAGATATATAATTTATGTGACCCATAATGGGCCCATTTTGTTATTTCAAATGAATTATGGAATATGTATTTTAAAACCTTATCTGCTTAAATTTCTAGTACTATAAACAACACTGTATGTAACCCACATTCACAAAGACTCTTTGGGGGTCCTCGATAACTTTTAAAACCATAATGTCTTAAGAACAAAAGCTTGGGATTTGTTGCTTCAGCACAACATCAATAGCCTCATTTATCTTAATGAAATACACATTATAGCAGTTGCCTATTTTATTGTCATTTCTGAAAAGGAAAGAAGAAAAATCTTTATTTCCTGAATCATAATCAATAGCATTCAAGAACTTTTAATCTTTAAAGGTACTTAAAATAAACAGGTGGGTATAGTGTATAACTAACAAGATAATGACAAATATTCAGAAATGTCATTTTTTTCATTAGCTGTTATTCAAAGATGAGGGAATTACCCCAATTTTACTCCTTATATATATTATTTACTCTATGAGTTCCCTTTACTTAGACAGGAACTCAGCAGAAATTCTTAATTTTAACAATTAGAAATTATATGTAACATATACATATATATACACACACATATGTCTGTGTGTGTGTATATATATGTGTATATACAGAGAGACACATAGATACAGATACAGACATAGGTATCACCTTGGACTCTACCAATAATTAATTGTGGTTTTGTGGCTCCATTTCCCACACCTGAGGGAGACAGACTGCATTAATCTCCTAAAGATACAATAACAAATTAAAGCAACATAAATATACTATGTTTGGGGTGCCTGGGTGGCACCTGCCTTCGGCACAGGTCATGATCCTAGGGTCCTGGGATTGAGGCCCACATCGGACTCTCTGCTCATCAGGGAGCCTGCTTTCCCCTCTCTCTCTGCCTGCTTCTCTGCCTACTTGTGATCTCTGTCTGTCAAGTAAATGAATAAAATCTTTAAAAATATATATATATTATGTTCAAGTTCTGTACAACACGAGGCCAATACAGGTCTCACTGACTAAAATTAGCACATTGGCAGGACTGCATTTCCTTTTTAGAGGTTCTAGAGAACTATTTCCCTGCCTTTTCCAGCTTCTAGAAACCTCCTCCTTCATTTTCAAAGCCAGCAATGTTACATATCTCAGTGTCTTGTCTTATAGTCACGTATTCCTGTGATCACAGCTGGGAAAGGTTCAAAGGACCCTTGTGATTACTTTGGGGAATCTACAATCATCTCAGGATCCTTTAATTTATTCGAATCTTCCAAACCCTTTTTGTCTTATAAGGTAACATATTCACAGGTTCCAGGGATAAGTACGTGGTCTTCTTTGGCAGGGCCGGGGTGTCGGGGATCATTGTTTTGCCTACCACACAGTCAAATGAAGTAAATGAACTGTTTCTTCATACATCCTGTCTGTGCATCAACATACGTATCCCGGCAGTCCTGCTGAATGACAAGGAGTGGTTCCACTCAACCTCCTAGGACCTTCATCAAAGAAAAGCACCGAGACTTCGGAAGCCAGTGGTATATTAGAGAAAAGCAAAATCATCTAATGATTAAAATAACTAGTCACCTTTCTATGGAAATCTATTCCATGACATCACATTCCCACTGACCTCTTCCGCTGCATTTCTGGATCTTCGTAACCACGGAAACAAGTGCACTCCCACTGATACGTAGATATTCTTTATTCATAGGCCCACACTGTCCCAACAGTAAAATGACAGAAAAAAATTAAAAAGTAAACACATGCATCAAACGCCTCACCTCATCACCGAACACACTCACCCCATCATCATCCCCCTGAGACATACATACATTTTGTTTGTAGCTAACTGGAATCTTGGGTGTTTTCTGAATAAAATTTGACTCTTAAAAATGTAAGTATTTTTCATCACACCTGAAGATACATTTAACATGTGTTGTATGTTTTTAACCAAGCTGGTTAATTACAGCAAATCATATTCCAAGACACTAATGGCTAGCCCAGGTCCCTCCAGGACAGAGCCATGACTTGAGGGGCTATACAGTGACAGAATCACCTGTGTTCTTTCATATAATCATTTCCTGGTCTGGAGTCTTCCTGTTCCTTTCAATTGAGTACAGACCAGTAGTATTTGGGCAACAGGGAAATAACATCTGGTACAGTGAAGATGAAACTGGGGATGATTTTGAAGAGAAAAGACAAGAAGTTCAGTACCAGCTTCAAGGGTGGGATTAGCCTCCCCCTGCTATCTCTGTAGCTTCATTTGAGGTCAACTGTAAGACTTATGCTGGGTACCTTCTCCTCCCAGTGGTGTTTGGCCTCTATGGTGGATGGCAGGGCTCTGAGAATAACCAATCAGAGCCAAAAGCCCTATCATAACAATGTGATTTGCATCAGCTAATGCAGAAGGATGAATGGAAGTTATTGTCAAGAAAAGTGCTCTCTTTTCCTTCTGCGTGTCAAGTCTGAGACCCTGCAGGCTTCACAAGTCTCCCTAAGAATATTACTGGTGCTTATGTTCTTCTGATTGTGAGACTCTTAGAAAATGGAACAGGCTTTCTCAGGGGGGTGGGGAGGGTGAGTCTTATGTCACTGGAGATATTCAAGATCAAGCTAGAAGACCACATTTCTGGATGTTCTTAGGGGTTTCTACATAGGCTTTTCAATACAATCTTATTTTAATGAAAATTACTGTCCGTAAGATAGTTTTAACAATAAAACTGCTATACAAGTTAGATTTAACTCAACTGTGAAAGAAAAATCTATTTTAAGAAAGTGGTAACAGGGTGATTCAGTTGGTTGAGAACGACTCGACTTTGGCTCAGTCATGATCTCAGGGCAGTGAGACAGAGCCCCATACTGGGTTCCACACTCAGTGGGGAGTCTACTTGTGATTCTCTTTCCCTTCCCCCTCCCTCCCACTCCCCCGACCCCCCAATCTTATTTTTTCTCTCTCTCTCTAAAATAGAAAATGGTACCAAATCAAACGGACAAAAATCAACTCAGAATGAATCACGGATCTAAATGCTGCAAAAAGTAATAAAGAAAAACTTCACTGAAATGGAGTTGGGAGTTTGTCCGGGGAGGTCTGCTGCCCTACCACTTCTCGGCGATTGTAAATTCAACAGGAAGAGGCAGACCTTGCCCTTAGATACTCCTCTGCTACCCTAGCAGGAGAAAGAAGGCAACAGCCCAGCCAATGAGAGATTGTCACAACTCAGCTAATGAAAAGCTACCATGCTTCAAAATATTGGTTTACTCCAGTGACCTTTCCGACCTCCCTCCTTCCTTCCTCTATAAAGGAGTGATCCTCTTCTTTGTACTGTGGATTTACCTATGGTTTTGTCACAGCTTGCTTGTTCTGGATTGCTATTTTCTTTTATTCGAGAATAAACCCACATTTGCTGATAAAATAACCAGCAGTCTTATTTTTAAGATTAACCTTACAAAAGCAAACACTGTAACATTTAAAGAAGAAATACTGGAGATCTTTGTGACCTTAAAATACACAAAGATTTCTTAGGACAGAGCGAAAGTAAATACATAAAAGAACCAAAGGAGAAAAAAAAAGTGACCAATTGGATTTTAACAAAATTAAAAACCTTTACTCTTCATAAAACATTGCATAGAAAATAAAAGGACAAGATGCAAAATGGGCAGAAATATTTGCAATACATCTAGCTAGCAAAGTTAGGATGTCCAGATCATATAAGGAACTCTCAACCGAATAAAAAGACAAATAAATAAATAAATAAAACTGTCACAAACAGAATACTTCAGCAAAGGAGATGTAAGGGTGGTTGATAAGCACATTAAAAAGATGGGCAACTTCATCAGTCATTAATGAGGGAAATAGAAATTAAAACCACAGTGAGATAGTAACAGCTTGTAAAAATGGCTTAAATTGAAAAGCTGACAATCCAAGCATTAGTGAGAATGTGGGGGGAAAACACAATAAAGCCAATAGTGTGGTTAGACCAGTGATTCATTCCATAAGAAGAGATTTTTAAAATGCAACATATGGGGAAAGGCCATGCTTCAGAAAATATACCCAAATATGAAAAATCCAGGCATAAAAATGAGAGACTCTAAAGTAGAACTCTTACCTTATTTTGAGTCCTTACCCCTCCCTGCCCTGCTTTTTAATCCAATAAGAATTACATATTCTTTTCTCTAAAAAGTACACAAATGCACTTCTACCCTTCTTTCCTTTGGCTCAAATTGTATAACTCTTTAAATTCTGGATTTTTACAACACGTTGGTAGTCTGAAGAAGAAGAATATTTTTGGAATGAAGTTGGTGTAAGTAAATAAATAATAAATATATTTTAATATACTGCCACGTAGCATGGCATCAACAATTTTCAGATTTGAATTTAAGTAGGTAGGAAAATAGGTTTTAAAAGAGTGTACTAAAGAAATGCCACTCCTGGGTATTTATACAAGAGAAAGGAACACAAATGTCCATTAAAATGCTCATATACTAGGGGCGCCTGGGTGGCTCAGTGGGTTAAAGCCTCTGCTTTCGGCTCAGGTCATGATCCCAGAGTCCTGGGATCGAGCCCCGCATCGGGCTCTCTGCTCAGCAGGGAGCCTGCTTCCTCCTCTCTCTCTGCCTGCTTCTCTGCCTACTTGTGATCTCTGTCTGTCAAATAAATAAATAAAATCTTTAAAAAAATAAAAATAAAAAAATAAAATGCTCATATACTACTGGGTATTTACCCTAAAGATATAAATGTAGTGATCCCAAGGGGCATGTGCACCCGAATATTTATAGCAGCAATGTCCACAATAGCCAAATTATGGAGAGAACCTAGATGTCCATCAACAGATGAATGGATAAAGATGTGGTATACACACACACACACACACACACACACACACACACACACACACAATGGAATACTATGCAGCCATCAAAAGAAATGAAATCTTGCCATTTGCAACAACATGGATGGAACTAGAGGGTATTATGCTCAGTGAAATAAGTTAACCATAGAAAGACAATTATCATATGATCTCTCTGATCTGAGGAATTTGAGAGGCAGGAAGGGGGGTATGGGGACCAGGGAAGGAAAAAATGAAACAAGATGGGATTGGGAGGGAGACAAACCATAAGGGACTCTTAATCTCGGGAAACAAACTAAGGGTTGCTGGGGTGGGGGTCTGGGTGATGGACATTGGGGAGGATGTGTGCTATGGTGAGTGCTATGAAATGTGAAAGCCTGATGATTCACATACCTGTACCCCTGGGCTAATAATACATTATATGTTAATAAAAATAATTAAAATAAAATAAAATGCTCAGACAATAATGTTCATACCATTTTATATATAAAAGTGAAACAGCTGGAAACAGCCCAGCTATCTATCAGCAGGTGAACTGATAGACAACTGTGGCAGAGCCATAAAAGAGAATACCGCTTAGCAGTAAAATGGAACCCCTGATACACTCCACAGAATGGATGAATCCCTAAAACATCACTTAAATGAAATTTTAAAACAAGCAAAATTAGTCTATAGTCACAGAAAGCAGCTCTGTGCTTGCCTGGAGCTAGAGGTGGCAAAGGGAGAAATTTGTGCGGGGGGCGGGGGTGATAGAAATGTTCTATATCTTGATTATGGTAGTGGTGATATAGGTACATCATTTGTCAAAACTCTTCGAATTGTACATTTTTGCTGTGTCTTTTTTGTATAAGTAAATTATGCCCTCATGAATTTGATTAGAAAAAATTTATAAGGGAGTTTACCTCTACAGTCATGACTTCAAGGGTAATTATTCTAACTTATTTGAAACATGCCATTATCACACACATCCTCTTAAATACACAGCAAATACACTGGGGCTTATTTTGTAATATAATGAAATCCATTGCATTAATTATGTTCACTTGCCTAGGTGTATGAACACTCATAACATTTATCACATAGTTACACGGATACACTTTACTCCTTTGGGCATCTACAGTGCACATCTACATGTTATTTCTGAATTGTGCTGTCTACACAAAATAATACCATTCTCTGTATTTTGAAAAAAAAATTGTCATCCTTAATCTTCTTGACAAAATCAAAGAGAAAAAAAAAGCAGGTAATTTCTAATCTCTAGCTTGCATCTGTAGAAACTGAATATAACCTATTAATTCAGTGGGTGCCCTTAGGTCACTAATGAGTCAGAAATAAATTCAGAAACGTAAATCTCCATTCTGCTGATTTTCATACCATTATGTCTAATTCCCAAAGATTTAATAAAATATCAACAAAGTCATTTGTAGGTATGAACATTTCTTCAATACTTCTATGTAGTTTCCTCTAGGGATAAACAGATACATCTGTATCTATTTAATAATAACTCTAAATTGTAAAAAAGAATAGCCCTGATGTCACTATTTTCAAGTTCAAAAAACACACTGACATTTATTTCACATTTGGCATTTGTGGGCAGGTTGATCCTATCAATACACATAATAGTCACCATTTTATATTCTTATTAATGCTAGACAGCCATGAAGCTTCAGTGCCCTCATTTGAGGCATATGTTTTTATTTTTACTGTAAATTTAAGCAATTTGACAAGAAATAACCCCATGAACAGTAAACCACTGAATTATTTTAATTGTCCTGATATTAGTTTGTTAGGGCCGCCTTAACAAAGTACCACTAACTGGGTATGGAAATGGATTGGCTCAGGTCTGGAGGCTGGAAACCCAAGATCAAGTTGTCAGGGGATTGACTGGTTCCTCCTGAGGGCTGGGAGCAAGAAGCTGTTCCATGCCTCTCCGCCAGCTCCTTGGGTTACCAGCAATTTTTGGTGTTTCGTGTCTTGTGGAAGCATCACCGCAACCTCGCACAGCATTCTCCGTGTGTGTCTGTGTCTGTGTCCAAGTTCCCCTTTTTATAAGGACACCAGTCCTATGGGAGTGAGTGCCTACCTTCTTCCAGCATCACATCTTAAGTAGTTATGTCTGCAATGATCCCACTTCCAAACAAGATCGCATACGGAGGTACTGGCAGGTAGGACTACATCTGGATCGAGGGGGGACACAAGTCAACCCCAAAACAGCTCTGATTACCTTTCTGCCCCCATCTTAGTACATTCTCTTATACATGTATTTCAGACACCTTTTACATGCTCCTTTTAAAAATAAAACAAGGGAGAGGGCTCCAGGCTCCTGGAATACTCTTCATCCACCTGCCCCCCATCCTGGGCCCCAGGTTTGGTCCTCACTTTGGGCAGAACTGAGGCTGGGATCCCCAGACGGCTGCACACCTCTAGGCTTCTGCTCAAGGCCTTGGAAGGCATACAAGGCAGCTGGACTCCACCCCCCCTTCTCTCTGACTGGTACCAGCTGCCCACCCTCACTTGAACCCCTGCCCCACACACCTCCTAGCAAAGGGACAAACACCCAAGTCTTAGGAGATCTGCTTGTGCTTCCCTTCCTGCGCTCATATCTCACTGCTTCCTAACCTCCAAGTCCGCATGGCGTCCTTCCTCCCCAAACCTTCACACAGACTTCCCTTCCTACCTGCGATCACACCCTCTCTTGCTCTTCGCTCAAGTGGCCCTCCTGAACTCCAGCAGCACCTTGGACTTATCATTTCACAAGATGCCTGCAGCGCAGCCACTGGATCACCTGTCGGGCACTTGCCTGTGCAGAAGCTCCGCACAGCCTTCCCCTGCCGGCTCCAGCACCTGGCACAGGTCTGGGCATGTGGACAGCCCAACAACTCTCTGTTGGTGATTAAACCAATGCACTGCATTTGCAGATGGCCTTGATTGTGGTTTAAGAGCACTGAGAAATGGTTTTGTTTTGTGTCACTCAGTGTCCTACCTTCCCACGATTTTGTTTCAACACCCTGTTTGGTGAAGCCTTTCCTTGCAGGTAAATACAGGCCACATCTATTCCCAGGATGTGGGAACTGGAAAGGCCATAGAGACCGCGTGGTGTCAGCTCCTACTTTTAAGCTGATGGAAAGAAGACCCAGAGAGGTGAAGTAAGCTGCCCCAGTCCTCCAGCTATTCAGGGACAGAGTGGTGCTCGAATCTGTCTCTCCACTCAGGTCTGGCGAATTCACTGACTTCTAACTCTAGTTCAGGACTCCAGGAGGGCCCGGCTGCGTCCTGAGCCTGCACTCTGCTCTGTGAGGTCCAGGCCAGAGCCACGTTATTGGCTCCTGCTGATTTTATTTCGTATCCCACAAGCTACACTTCTTTTAAAACAAACTACTGAAAAGGGCATCTCAGACACACACTCTAATAACATTCAAATAATGCAATCAGGCTGTTTCCCCAGTCCGCAATCCTCTTGCTTCCACTGCCTTAGGCTCCCTTTAAAAGCATCTATTTCTCTGTGATTCCTACAGGAACTTTTTCATCTCTGGACTGCAGAAATAGCCCCACGTGCATGTTTATATCAATGTGCAATCAATCATAGTTTGTTCTTTTCAAAATAGTTTTCTTTTTAAAGACCCAAAGCCATTTTGTGCATTTTTTTCCCCAAGACTTGAGTTTTGAATTGCTGTTTCAAATCAAAGGGTCACTTAGGAAGAAAATTAACAATCTCTCTGATTACGGATCAAGATTTTCCTCTTCTTCTTTTTTATCTTTTTTTTTTTTTCGTTATAATTGCTATTGTTTCGTCCTGAATACAGAAGTATTCTAGGACTATGGAATTATAAAACAAAACAGTTTGGTAATGATTTCTGTATGAATTGCTGATCTACAGCACAGAGAAGGAACATCTGAGAAGAGCTCCTGAAAAAGCAAAATGTGGGGGCACCTGGGTGGCTCAGTGGGTTAAAGCCTCTGCCTTCGGCTCAGGTCATGATCCCAGGGATTGAGCCCCGCATCCGGCTCTCTGCTCAGCGGGGAGCTTGCCTCTCTCTCTCTGCCTGCTTCTCTGCCTACTTGTGATCTCTGTCTGGCAAATAAATAAATAAAATCTTTAAAAAAAAAAAAAGTAAAATGTGAATGAGACCCACCGTAGGACACAGTTGTGACCAGAAATATCGGGTGCTTGTGTAATATCGTCATCTGCATCTGCGTGCAATACAAATGAAGACCTAACATTCAATAGCGACGGGTATCAATAAAACTATTACCGGTGGTCTTTGGCAGGGGTACCTGTGAAAATACAGCTTCTAAAAACTCAAAATTCTGGACTTGTCAGTGTTTACAGTTGCTCTTCTATGGCTTGATTTAAACTTTTTTTTTTTTAAGTGTATAAATTGGTATTTGTCTAAGTCATAATAACATGAAGAATGATCTGTTTATTAATAAATCGGAGAACCCGTGAGCAAAGGGCCAAGTTGGCAGAAGAGAAGCACGGTCAGCTAACTCTGCTTCTCACCTGAAACTATTAACAGAAAGTCAGTTTGCGGTGAATGTGCTGGAATCACTGGGTTACTGCTGAATTTAAATGTTCATGTTTGCATTAAGGGATTTCATGCATTTTGGCCTCTCCTCTGAGTTTACAAATCCCAATTTTGATTTTTGCCTTTATTTTCTTACTAGTAAATTCAAAATATCCTTGAAATGTATTCAAATACCTACAATGCAATATATTCCCCACTTATTTTTGTGCACTGATGTTAACACATATTTAATCTCTCCTTGCAATACTCATTCTTGAGTATTGTTAAAAGACAATGATTATAACAACAACAAAAAAAAACCACAATATAAATAATTAAGGCTAGTGTTTCACTATGTCTAATGAAGTCAACTATAAATCCAGCAAATTACTGGTTCCTTTGTATTTTGCAAAAGAAAGAGATATTGAAGACCTTAAGACACTTCTAAAACAGGGATGGCTGGGTGGCTTAGTCCATTAAGTGTCTCCCTTCTGCTTAGGTCATGATCCCAGGTCCTGGGATCAAGTTCGCTATCAGGCTCCTATCTCAGCAGGGAGCCTGCTTCTCCCTCTGCCTATGCGCGCGCTCTCTCTCTCTCTGACAAATAAATAAAATCTTAAAAAAAAAAATAACTTTAAGACATTTCTAAATCTAATCACTTACATTCACAGTAAAGGAAAATTCAAAGTTCTTCATCAAAAGTTTATGAAGCTCAAAGGCAAAGTTAGGAGACTGAATCCATTAACCTGCAGTTGATCTAGTGCCACAGAAAATATTTTGAAAAATAAAATTTCATGACCTAAGGTATAATTTACCTTGTCCTATTAGCAATACTAATACTTGTTATCTACCAATTACTCCATATTATACAACACAAACCCAAATCACTCTTTAGAGATTGCAAACCCGATGTTCAGCTCCCTTGGATAAGGGCACCTGCTGCCTCTGATCCCATTCTGGAGCTCACAAGGCTTCCCTCCCCTCCTCCATTCTCCCTCAGCATATTCATCTCCATCTACCCGAATGGCCAAGCCAGAAATCCAGGAGTCGTACTACCAGTCTCTTCCTCTGCCTCACCGTAGACAATCAATCCTCACATGGTCAACACTTTGTCTAGAAACAGATCCGGAGATCTGTCCCGTGGTATGCTGACATTAAAACACTTTTCGGATGGGGCGCCTGGGGGACTCAGTGGGTTAAGCCTCTGCCTTCAGCCCAGGTCATGATCCCAGGGTCCTGGGATCGAGCCCTGCATCGGGCTCTCTGCTCAGTGGGGAGCCTGCTTCTTCCTCTTTTTCTGCCTAGTTGTGATCTCTCTCTTTCTGTCAAATAAATATACAAAATCATAAAAAAGGGGGGGGGCTCCCAGTACAGAACATGAATGATGGCCTGAAGTCTTAGAAGAAATCCTGACAAATTTCAATTTGGGGAATCAAAAAACCTAATGGGCTAACAGTCAGGAACAAGAAGAGAAACTGAAGTATAGAATCCAGAGATTAAGAAATACCTTGCTTTAAGCTTAGATGTTGATCGTGGGTCACCCCTTCAATAGATCTCAGGGAAAATGAAGGCAAATCTATCAAGAAATGTTTCTTTTCTATTCAAATGTACCCTCTGTTCGCATGAAAACAATGTCTTCACTTAATTAGCTTTACAAAAATGTACATATGTTAGTTGAGATTTTTTTCCCTCTACTATGTCTACACAGGTCTCAGGAACTGTCATGATTTTTGTCTTCAAGATTTCTTCTTCTCTCTTCTTAACTTCTTAGACTCAACAACAGGTTATCATAACCTCAGCACCACCTCCTTACATCCTTCTTGTCACCGCTTTACCAAAAGTACTCGCTATTCTGAACTTTCACATAACAGACTAGGTTGCCTGATTTGGGACTTCCTATAAACAGAATGGCACAGTTATGTATTCCTTTTTTCATCTAACTTCTCTCACTCACTACAACATATATGAAATCTGGCCATGTTGTGTTATAGAAGTAATCTGTTCTTTTCCATTCTTGTGGAGTATCTCATTGAATAAATATTCCAGGGACGCCTGAGTGGCTCAGTCAGTTAAGCCTCTGCCTTCAGCTCAGGTCATGATGCCAAGGTCCTGAGATCGAGTCCCACATCGGGCTCCTTGCTCAGCAGGAAGTCTGCTTCTCTCTCTGCCTCTGCCTGCCACTCTGCCTGCTTGTGCGTGCTATCTCTCTTTCTCTCTGACAGATAAATAAATAAAATCTTTAAAAAAAGATTTTAAAAAATTCCACAACTTTTCCATTATATTACGGATAGACATTCAGGTTGTTTTCAGTTTGGAGCTACTACAAATAATATTTCTACAGATATTCTTCATGTCTTTTGGTGGGGATACATACATATTTCTGGGGTGGAGGTGGTAGGCCATTACACAACTATTTCTCTTTAATCAACGTTGTCAGTTTTCCTGAGCGATTGTACCGTCCTCATCTGAGAGTGTCTGAGAATTCCAGTTTCCATTTCCTCACCAGCACCTGGAAATTTTCAGGTTTCGTTTTGTTTTGTTTTTTTCATTTTAGCCATTCAGGTGAGCATACAATGCTATCGTGTTATTGTTCCCCCCTGGTAATTTTTTAAAATTCCAGTATAATTATCATTCCGTGTGATACTCATTTCCGGTATACAATATAGTGATTCAATGATTCTGTACATTAGTCTGTGCTTACCATGATAATGTACTTTTTTAAAAAGATTTTATTTATTTATTTGACAGAGATGACAAGGAGGCAGAGAGGCAGGTGGAGAGAGAGGAGGAAGCAGGCTCCCTGCTGAGCAGAGAGCCCAATGCGGGGCTTGATCCCAGGACCCTGAGATCATGACCTGAGCCAAGGGCAGAGGCTTTTACCCACTGAGCGATAATATACTCTTAATCCCCTTCACCTCTTTCCTCCATTCCCCTACCCACCTCCCCTCTGGTAACCATCAGTGTTTGCTCTAGAGCTAAGAGTTTGTTTCTTGGTTTATCTCCTTTTTTCTTTGTTCATTTGTTTTGTTTCTTAAATTCCACATATGACTGAATTCATATGGTATTTGTCTTTCTCTAACGGAATTTTTTCACTTAACATTATACCCTTTAGTTCCAACCATGTTGTTGCAAAATGGCAAGATTTCATGCTTTTTTATGGCTGAGTAATATTTCATTGTGTATATTTTAATATACAACACATTTTCTTTATCCATTTATCCGTCAATGGATACTTGGGTGGCTTCCATAATTTGGCGCTTATAAATAATGTTACAATAAACGTATGAGGTTGGGGTGCCTGGGTGGCTCAGTGTGTTAAGCCACTGCCTTCGGCTCGGGTCGTGTTTTTGTATTCTTTGGGTAAATACCTAGTAGTGGAATTAGTAGATCATACAGTAACTTTGTTTTTAAATTTCTGAGGAGGCTCCATACTGTTTTCTGGAGTGGCTGCCCCAGTTCACATTCCCACCAACAGAGCAAGAGCGTTCCTTTTCCTCTACACCCATGCCAACACTTGTTATTTCTCATGTTTTTGAATTTAGGTTCATGCTGTCCATCTACCTATTCATTTATGTATCGTCTCCTCAGGGAACAGAAAATAGTGGCCACATTTTCACCTGTTTATTGGCCACTGGAATGGCCTATTTTATAAAGTGCTCACTTAACATTTTGTGCACAATTTTCAAGGATTTTCCTTTTTACGGCTGCTTTGTAGGAATTCTTCATAGAGCTTGAAAATTATATTGCAGATGTCTTCTCCTACTTCGTGGCTTGCCTTTTTACCTTCTCAGGGGTGTTTTCTGATTCATGGAAATTCTTAATGTAGTTCAATTGAGGAACTTTTTCCTTTAAAGCTAGTGCTTTTTGTGCCCTATTATAGAAGATTCTTGACTATCCCAAGGTCATGAAAGTATTTTCCTGGGCTTTCTTTTGTTTTATTGTTGTATCTTTCGAAAGGGCCACATTTTATCTATAGGCTTAGTTGTGAAACAGACATTTTCATAATAATAAGCACTAATAAGCACGAAAATTTTAGTCATTGTACAGAAAGTCATGAAGCAGAGACAAAGGCAGATATTTTTCTCTTGCTTTTCTTTATCCAGGGGAAAAGAAAGAGAACCTTCACCTTGAATATATTCAAACAGTGTGATTCTCAAGTCCTTGCTGATGTTTCTTTCCCACAGAAACTTTCTGGAGATCTCCATGCACTGATTCCCAGGAGGCTCAATTTCCCTGGGAAGCTTCTGATTTATTAGGTGCCAAAGGTGAGAAAAGATAAGACCAGGAATGACTGTGACATCCTGGTCCTTGCTGAAAAAACCCCAGCACTCTCCGACAAACGAGCAATGCGATTTCCTACAAACTGCTGAGACATTCTCTTACCTCTTTAAAGAAAGGGTATAAAGACTTTTAAAGGTGAACCAGTTACAATATAACCAGAACATCCTGCTGTCCCTATTTTTTTGCAACACAGACACTTTAAACAAATACAGGTAAAATGTATGACCTTGCAGGTTACTTGGACTGCTGAAAACTAGTCCCTGAAATAAACTATGGAGACTATTTTTATACAGAAGCAGAAAACCTGTGAAAAGGTAGTCCTTGGCATGCCTTCGAATTCTTACAAACTTTCTTCAGCGATATACTGAATTTTGTCCCTACAAATGTGGCTTGCCACATTTTGCAATTGGTTCCTTTCAGATAAGGGTGTTCCTTAGAATTTTCTTTCTTGCAATCACATTTCAAAAAATGTTCATTTCTACGCTCTGAAAGTTGGCAATGCTGCCAAACTAGTCATCTATTTGTGTTTGCAAGAAATGGTGTGGGACTCTTACAAAGTGTGGAAGGGTAATTAGTTATCAGCAATAACACGAACATAGTTGTCAATTTTTGATCGATGGCAAGGTCCTGCCTAGCGAGGGAGAGTCACAGGGAAATGCACATGACCAGACCCTCACATGCACTGTGGCGTGCCCAGGGACATAAAGCCAGCTAATCACAGGCAGAGGGCACATAACTGTTGACAGACTGTCGTAATAAAGTCACTAAATCAAACACATTTTGGTATCTTGGTGATGACGATGAAAGGCAAACAGTTCTGATAATGAGGAAAGTGATGAGTTATACAATAAAGGTGAAACTATGCCTGGTAATACACCTGATGTGTGAGCTCCAGAGCCCTAAAGCAGCAATAACAGGAGGGGACACTGGGCTAAGTAAATCACCAAAACATAAACAGACCCTTAATTTATGGTCCTTTGTTCTGCGTGTTTTCAACTCCTCTGTTAAATCTTTTGCTCCAATGAAAAAAGACCTCAGTAGCAACACTTGCCTTAGTCTTGACTCCTGCCCAGAGCTGTTACCTCGAAAATATTCCTCACCAACCAAAAAGAGAGTCCACCACTATCCTTTTTACTTTAAAACTCACATGATAGGAAAGGTAGAACCTGCTTTGGTGGTTGCTAGCATGAGTCAGGCTGTCTGGACTCTGGGTTCTGAGTGTCTCCAGGAAAATTTTCACCTAATCACTGATTAGTAGGTCACATACTAACTTGAAGCAGGGAGGAAAAATCCAGAAGCGAAGGCAAGGCTGTCTCTATTGTTTTAAATCATTTCTCATATCAATTTTAAGTATGCTCTTTGGAGGTTCTCGAAATAAAGAACTAGCGCTGACTTCCAAACACAGGTTTAAACAGTATTTATTTCCTGATTTTCAGAATTCTAAATGTAGATTGTGATTATACAACTGTTTGCTATAATTTTATAGGCAGTTACTAATTATTTGGTTATTGTATTTCTCTCCATCCCTTGTTACACTATAAACTCGCTGATGGCAAGGATTGTATGTACTTTTCCTCAGCATTATACCCCTGGACCTAGCCTGACATTAGCAAGACTAGGGTTATTATTCTCATTTGTTACGTTAAAAACAACTGAGGCTCAAATTCATTAACTTTAGTAGCCAGTTTTTTTGTTTTTGTTTTTGTTTTTAGAGAGACAGAGAGAGAGAGAGAGCGCGCATGCACAGGAGGACTTGGGGGGTAACGGCAGAGGGAGAGGGAGGTTCCTCTTAAGCAAGTTCCAGGCCCAGCAGGGAGAGCCCAGCCCAGCGCTTGGATCTCAAAGACTCTGAGATCATGACCTGAGCCGAAATCAAGAGTCTGACTTAACCCACTGAGCCACCCAGGCGCCCCCGGCATTTTGATTCCAAATTAAAGCTCGCTCTCATGTTTCACCGTCTTTCCAGTTTTATATGTGACCTAGCAGTCATCACTTTCAAACAGCACACCTCCCGTATCTCTCATCGCACACATTAATCAAGCCTATGGATCATCTTCATCTATTAATTAAAGGTGCACATTAAATCCTGCCCTTCATATAAATACACCAACTCAATTTTTTCCAAACACCAAGTATTCTAATTGAAGATCCTATTTCAATTACGGTGTGAATTTTCATCTAATGCTATTTATTTCCTCCCATGGTGGAAAAGCTGAAGAGCACAATTACTGATATTTAGGGCATTTTTAAAAAATCTAATTTTTTTTCTTTAGCTTCAACCCCAAATAAAGTTGAAAGCTGAAGATTTAAAACTCTAAAGAAATAATCGTATTCTTTTCTCTGCGCTCAGACTGGTCACAAGGGAATAGAGACTGCCTCTGAGAAGAAAGGAAGGAAGCTCGTGAGACCACCACAGGTCACAAGGAAGCCCGTGACAGGAGCCTGAGGCGTGTGGTTGCTCTGGGACAGGCCTGGTTTGTCCGTTCCCACAGGCTTTCATGGAGAGAGAGCGGAGAAGAACTACTGTATTATTCTGTCATTGTTGTCCATCTTGAACTACTCTTTCTGTGGGTTTCATAGAACAAGGACAACACAGAATCCTGCTTTGAAGACGAGGGCCATTTATCAATGTGAGAAACTCACTTTTTCACCTGGGACCCCCACCTCTGCCAGGCCCTTGGGTCTGTTGGCTAGACGGGCCATCCACCATCATGAGCTCTCTGTTTCAACACACATCTCAAACTCCCTTCACACAGAGTCTTCTTCGTGTTCCTGCTCACTGCCTTCCAAGACTAGCTCCTGTTTTTCAGCTCGGTGCCTTTCCCCAGCTCAAACTGCCTTTGGCTTTTGTCATTTTTCTATGCCCCAGAAGGTTCCTTGTTACTTCCAACTTTTGCTACCGAGAAGAGGTAAGATAATAATCTACATATATTTGAGTTTCTCAGCCAGAGCAGTATTTCCTGCCTGTTGGAAATAAGTTCTAGAATCAGTGCCACCAGCTGAGGCTCCAAACACTGAACTAGATTCACTAAAATTTTCATGAACCTCAGAACCTCAGGAACCTTATTCCTACTGAGATGGTCTCATGTTGTCAGCCGGCTCAAGATTCAGACAACTGAGGGGACATCAGGGGCACAGGGCAATTCTAACCAGGAACCTTCAGGCTCCACCCTACCTCTCAGACTCAGTGACTCATCAGGAAAATTAACAAAGCCACATTTTAAAATGTGGTCCCATTACTTTAAGACATGAAGAATGAATGCCTAGGTGGCTCAGTTGTTAAGCATCTGCCTTCAGTTCATGTCGTGATCCCAGGGTCCTGGGATGGAGTCCTGCATTGAGCTCCCTGCTCCATGTGGAGCGTACTTCTCCTTCTCTCTCTGCCCCTCCCCCAGCTCGTGTGTGTTCTCTCTCTCTCTCTCTCACAAATAAATAAATAGAGTCTTTTTAATAAATAAATAAAACAGGAGGAATATCTTCTTATGTAGATGTTATAAGGCAGACCAGGCCTCGTGTCAACTACCTCCTTGGCCAGAGGCCAGGCAAAAGTGGGACTGCCAAGATGAACCTCATTCATACATTTCATAGGGAAGGGTCAGTCGAAGGGAACAAATCCAGGGCTTGGCCGCTCGGGGTGGGTGAGTGGTTTACTGTGGAGCATGTGTGGACCAGTCGTTGAACCATAATGCTATTTCTGATTCCTAGGAACTGTGCTGGTCTGTCAAATCTGTTAGATCGCATCCAAAGAGTACAGCTGAGTCCAGACCACTGATAGTTCCATGTTCACAATCAACCTCTTTTTTCTGCTCATTCTGCTCAGCTTTCCAAAATCCCAGTGGCTCTCCTTCCTCCTACTGGTGCACAAGCACTGGACACTTTGGGTGTCTCATACCTTCCACGCTCAGGGACATGCCAGGGTCAAATGGATGCACACAGGCTCAAGGCTTGCAACAACTGTCCTTTATTCTACCATATCTGCCTTCTGAACTTACAACAGGGAAACGATGCGCATGCTGTGGTAGTTTCACAGCGAACTTAGCAACATGGGCTTTGGCATCAGAACTGGAGGGAAATCTTGGTTTTTACCTCTGGACGTTAGGTGATGTCAGGTAAGTACATGAATCCCCCTCGGTTTCCTTATCTGAAAAGTGAAAATCATACTTTGCTCATGAGATGGCTCACAGGATGCATTCCTTCCCCAAAATGTGCAAATTCCCGAGTGTACTCTGGACTTTACAGGACCTGTATCACTGGGTGTTAAAGGGTACCTCCCTGTTCCCTGAACCCACCAGACATTTCTTTCACACAGACACATCCGAAATACGCTGCAAACTCCATGCAGGGATCCTTCAGAGGATTTCATTGTGTGATTTCATACACAGACACACGCATGCACGGAGAAGTCTGCAGGGTACAGCTGGAAAGAAAACAACTCTGGATGTTTTCCCTGGTCCCTGCTTCAATATGTAAGTCGCCTCTCCCATTTCTTGGACCACTGGGTACTCCACAATCTGTCCTGATTTCCATTTGAAACCCAAGATCCTGATTCTTTCCTTTGATAAAAATGACACATTGGGGTAAAAACAAAGTAGTCATTAACCAGTGGATATTCAGTAATAGTAACATTTTGGAATATTTTTGTGTGCCATAGAGTTTTAAGATATACACAACTTTATACACAACTAGTGGCTTCACGACCTCTGTGATTACCCCTCTCCCCGCCGCTTCTGGTATCTGGGGAACTGCTCATGAGTCAGACACACACTGGTCCTCCCCAGGTGTCCTCATAGCCCTGTGGAGTGGAGAGGCCTGGTCTGGAAATGGTGGTCCTGTGCTCATATCCCGGACCTGGCCTGTTCGACCAACATCAAGGAACTGAAGCCACCTGGGGATGAAAGGAGATGCTTCTAGAATGGTGCAGGGGATGAGGGGGAGGCGGGATGAGCATCTCAGATAGAATGAAGGATGCCCTCGCTTTACTTGACTCCTCTCCCCCTGGTGGATACTGCAGCTGAGCCCTAATTTGTAAAAAGGAGGGAATGGGATGGTAAGCAGAAAATCTTGACACCTGCTCTGTCTGGGGGAGACCTCAGAGCAAGCACTGAGCACCCCAGCTTTATAAATGCAACAGCAGCACCTTGAGAAGCAGATGGCCAAGGCTTTGGGGCAAACAAGAAAAAAGCATGAGGGATGGGTAGAGAAGGGAGGCCGAGAAGCTGAGAAATTTCTATAGGGATTTGTGAGTTTCTTCGCCTATGAAGCCAAAATTAAACACCTCGTAAACTGCGTTAAAAAAAATAATTATTACTTTGCAGTTTTGTTTTAAAGAAGCTCTATACACATGGTGAAATATATTCATATCAAGTCAGCTTAAATAACTTCTTAAACATGATTTAATCTCTCCACTCCCATAAGAATATTTATTTATGGTTTTATCTTACCTTAATAAAGTTCAGTGCAATGTGGTTTTATCCACAGACACACACACACACACACACGCACACATTATTTTTGGAAATATAGTCTTGCTTTTCAAACAGTCGTGGTTTTAAACAGATAAGATAAAATTGCAACCACACACACAAAAAGCATTATTAGTTTAGTTTTTCCAAATCAGATTGAGGCATCATGTCTTATTAAACTGAAAATGAGCATCCTTCACGCTACAGCAAGACTGATCGTTCTCTACCGGGAAGGTTCCCGTTTCCTTTATCACCGCATCACTCAGAGCTGAGCAGACTCCTGACTGACTGCTTTTGTCTCCCTTCCTTGTCCTCTACTTTTTACTTCGATAATAATCTTCTCTGACACAGTAAAGTATCAAAAGGCAGTCAAATCTATTGAGATGTTTCTTTTTGGTTTTCACCTTTAGTAACACGCTCAGAAATGTCTTTCCTGCCCCTGCCCCCCACCACCAAATGCAGAGCCAACTCGATCTCATTTCAGAATGTCTTCTCGTTCTGTGTTTTCTCCTTTATTTCACACTGCATTCCACAAAGGCTCCCTCTGAGAGAGTATTGTACTGCAGTGTGAATCTATAAACACGGCTGCTTTGGAAAATTTTACTGCAAACTCCACTTCCCCTCTAGCGTTAGCTGATCTTGGGAAAGTTAGCACGCTACGGCCAACAGCCAGTCAATAGTGGTTACTGAACAGCGACTCACTAGCAAACACTGGGCAGGGGACAGGGACACAGGGGAAAGACAGCTGACTCAATCTCTCTAATCAACTTTATCTTTACTTATTTATTTATTAATTTTTTTCAAGTGCACTCCATGTCCAATGTGGAGCCCAACTCGGGGCCCAGACTCATGACCCATGATCAAGACCTGAGCTGAAATCAAGAGTCGGTAGCTTAACCTAGGGAGCCACCCAGGTGCCCAGAAATGTTAACCTTGAATGGGCAAACAAAACAAATGCTCATGAAACATTTTTTAAAAAATACATCTATGGTGGGTTGAGTTATGTTCCCTTGACATTTATTTTCAACTCTTAACCCCTGCTCTCTGTGGATGTGACCTTACTTGGAAATAGGGTCTCAGCAGATATCATCCAAGTAGGACAAAATCAAACTGGGTCCTCAATCCAACGACTGGTGTCTTTGTAAGAGAAAGGACAGGGGCACTTGGACTCAGGGATACAGAGGAGACACACAGAGAGAAGCAGAGTTGGAGGGATGCCCTCTCAAACCAAGGAGTGCTTGGAGCCCAGAAGCTGAGCTCCCTTCAGAGGGAGTGTGGCCCTGCCAACACCTTAATTTTAGACTTCTGGGATTCAGAACTGTGAGAGAACAAATTTCTCTTGTTTCAGGACGCCTAGTTTGTGTTACTTTGTTATGGTAGCCCTAGGAAACTAACACAACATTCATTGCTCCTATCTGACAATTTGCCACGTATTTTAAATTTTCCTAAGGATGCATCTGAGTGCTCCAGGCTCAGCTGCTACTAGAATTTAGAGGACTCCCACGTCAAGATGACAAAGCAGATTCATACTTCATAACCCTCACTGTTCCAAACTCTTAAGAAAGATCAAATAGAAGAATAGAGAATCACAAAGACATGCATGGTCCAAAATAACAAATGAACAGCTCTCTGGATTAGAAATAAAACAAATATCCAAAACTGCTAGGGTTTTGAGGATCTCAGCTTGCTGGTCTCCAGAAAAGCAGCTGGAGGAGTCAATGGGGCCAGCACTGTTCATGATGAGATGGGTCACTGGATCCAGGCACACAGCTGGAGACCAGAGCTCGCGAATGAACCCCAAGGTCATCCCTATACCCCACTGTGATGACAAAATAATGGCCTTCCAAAGATGTCCACGTCCTAATTCCAGGACCTAATAGATACGTTACATTATGCAGCAAAGGGGTATTAAAGATGCAGATAGAACTAAGGTTGCTAATCAAATGACCTTAAAATATGGAGATTGTTCTAAACTATCTGGGTGGACCCAATGCAATCATAAGGGTCCTTGAAAGTGGAACAGACAAATAGAGTGTCAGTGCCAGAGTGATGGGACACAAAAAAGTCCTGCCTGGCCATGGTTGACTTTGATTGTGGGAGGGGTCACAAGGAATGAGGAAAGCTTCGAGACACTAGAAAAGTAAGAAAACAGCTTCTGCCTTGGATTCTCGAGAAAGAAGCGCAGCCTTGTCAACACCTTGATTTTAGCCCATTGAGACCCATGTTGACTCGTGACCTCCAGAACTATAAAATAATAAATCTGTATTATCTAGGCCACTATGTCCGTGTGAATTTGTTATGGCACCAACACAATACAAATAACCCAGCCCGTGGGAAAGGAGGCTGGACACCAGCTGGGCCCGGGCTCCCCGTTAAGTAGCAAGGCCGGGGAGGAAAGGAGCTGATACCACGGGGGCAAAGCCACTGCCTGGCTGTGAGGATGAACTGTCCCTCCCTCCAACAGTTTCTGAAGCAGTAACTCCACATGGTCATTAAAATCCTGGATTTAGAAATGGGGCCTAAAAGGGCCTGGTGGAGTCGAATGCAAAACTCCCAGCTAGACAGGTTAGGGGCAAAAAGACAGGGCACGAGAGAAAGAAAAAAAAGAGCCACACCAAATGGAGAAATTTCTGTACAAAATACGCTTCCAAACCCAGATTCTAAAACCAACATGAAGAAATGGAGCGCAAAGAAAGACAAGCAACACAACCGGAGCTCTGAAGAGGAATGCACTACTGGTAATACTCATTTTATAGAATGTCAGACAAATAAATTAAAAAAAAAATAAAGATACTTGCTTTGTTGCTATGGACTGAGTATTTGCCCCCTCCACCTTCTCCAAAATTCCTATATTGCAATTCTAACCTTTAAGGGGATAGTATTTGAAGATGGGGCTTTAGGGAGGGAATTGGGTCATCATGCTTCTCAAAATGGGGTTAGTTAAGAAGAGACAGGAGAGAGTTTGCTTGCTCCCTCTCTGCGTTCCATCATGTTAGGGCACGGTAAGAAGACCGACCAGGAAGCGGGCCTTCACGAGACACATCTGCTGGCCCCTCAATCTTGGACTTCCCAACCTCAAGAACTACAAGAAATAAATGTTTTTTATCTACCTAATCTATGGTAACTTGTTACAACAGCCCCCCAAAGACTACAACAATACAGGAGCACAACCAATCCAGAATAAAACAACGGTCATTAATAAGAAACATGGAATAAGGAACATGGCCTCAAGCATGGTCAGTGGTGAAAAGCCACTCTCACAGCGGACTCCTTTCTGAAGTGGTAGCGTGGCACAGAGAGATGCAATCTCTTAACATAAATCGGTCCCCGAGATGAACACGTCTGCCTCTCTGGATATATACGTGTATATGTACAGGCTCTATTTTTTAATTTTGCAAAAGCAAACAGGGTTTGAGATGGACGCTTTCTTTGAAAGCAAACATCTTCCTGATAAAAGAACATATCGTTTGCTCAAAGGAGACATGAAATTTGGGTGGTTGCGGTCATCATGGGTGCTAAATTTGAAACTCCTTAACTCTAACATACGGCAAAGGGGAGCCTGGATTTTGCAAAGTAAAAGGACGGGGAAAGGCTCCTATTCCCCTGCTTCTTGTTCTTCTTCCCTTCCATGAGACGGTGAGCCAGCAGCAGACTGCCTCCCGACCAAATGGCAAGTGTAGGGGTGGGGGGTGAAGATGGAAAGACCAAACAAAACAATAGGGAACTGAAAAGTGGGGGAAAAAATAGTATTCCAAAAATAAATCCAGCCCCACTAGCAATAGGAGTAACGGATTCATTTAGAAAGCTCACTATTTTTCTAGACAGCTAATTACATCCTGGCTTCTCTTGAGAACCCAATAAACAGATGATCTCAAAGAGAATGTTGCTGGTTGGGTTCTGGAGCCTAACCACGCAGCAGCACCATGGACGAACCCAGAATCCCCACCCGCCTCACAGGAGAACATCCCTGCCACACTTCGATAGGGGAATTATCTAATTCTGGCTCTGCCACTAGCTAATTTAGTTTCTTTAGATTAATGATGCCACATCTAAAAATGTTAGGATTAGATTAGATGTTCCCTCGCATCTCTTTTATGTGTAATTTTTATTATTCTGTTTCACACTGATATTGAACTATTCTAAATCCCCAGTCTTCTCTTGTATGATTTATAAGATTATGGATTGAAAAAGAAGGCTATAGCAGCATTCTCCAAATCAAAATAAACTGCAATTAAAATAAAGGATTATTAATGTTCTGGCCATATCGTACACTACATTCTCAGATAACACAGCAGAAGTGTAAGTTTTCGATTGTTATTAATGACCGAGTACTATGCACCTGCAAGAGATTTTCCAAAACTGCGAAAACATATTCTAAGCTATGTATTATGAGCAACATAAAGGAAGAAGAAAGCAAGTTTTAGTTTGGGTTAAGTTTTAAATATTGTTCCATTGTTTCTCCTTAATCAATATAAATTGAAAACAGATTCATCTAATTCACTTCAAGAACCTCGTAATGGATTTGGAAAGCCAATTCCAAGTCTCCCAGGCATTGAGCAAAGAAAAAACAAAGCATGAACAGTCTTCCATCAATGAGATGAGGCATAAAATAAAACCTAGACTTGATATAAAAACTGAAACCATGCCCAACTCTACAGGCATGCAGACTTCAGGGACCACATATGGCTGGGCCCAGGAGCGCACAGGAGAAGATTCAGGAAATGTCTTCTACGATTTCAAGAAAACGAGGAGTAAACCATATAAGATAACTGAGAACAAAATTGGTGAGTATTGGCAAGTCAAGTTCTGTCTTAAATACAGAGTAATTATGGACTAAATGATGGGCATGTGGATGCTCTTCCATCTAGTCCTAGAAATCACACAGCTCTGTATAAATTTAAATTTAAATTCAGAGCCCAAAATATATTTTCATGTTATTATTACAGAATAAGCCACCCAAAAAGAATGGATTAAGATAATCATTATAATTTATGTTGCTTAGGAGTATGGTATTGACTGGACTCATCCAGAAAGCTCAGGGTCCTTTCATGGCCATAGGCAAATGACTAAGGTCACAGTATTGGCCTCTTCACTCACAAGTCTGGTGCCTGGGCTGGGCATATTTAAAGAGCTGAAGACCGGGTTACCTGGGCCTTGGTGGGCATCTCTGTCTATATTTAAGTAGTCATTCCATGTGATCTTTCCATTTGGCAGCCTCAGGATACCCAGACTTCTAAAATGATGGCCAAAAGCTTCCCGAGTTGAGTGTCACACAAGAAAAATACTATTGAAGATATCATGGCCTTTCTTAAGCTAGTCTTGAAAGTCATGCAAAATCACTTCTGCCAAACCACATTCATAGAGGCCATCTCAAAATTCCATCCAGGTTCAGTACGACAGAGAGCTCCCCTTCCTGTGGAAGTAAGGCAAAGTTCTCAAAGAGTGTGTGAGATGGGAAATCCTGGTGCAGCCATTTTTGGAAAATACAATATATCAAAACCTGGTTGGAATAAAATGACTTCAATGATTTAAGAAATAATTTCCAATTTACTGCGAGAAAATAAATACTTTTGACCACGTATTAGTTTTATTTTGCTGCCTTAAAGAACTGCCACAAATGTAGTGACTCAGGAGGACATAATTTATTTTTTTGCAATTCTGTAGTTCAGAAATCTGGGATGGGTCTCATGTGGGTGAAATTAACATATCATCAGAGCTGCATTCCCTTCTGGAAGCTCTAGGGAAGAAACAGTCTTCCTGAGTACAAAGATTGTTGTCAGAATTCAATGACTTGCAGTTGTGGGATTGAGGTCCCCATTTCCTGGCTGGCTGCTCCTATTCTCAGGTTCTAGAGGCCACCTGCACTCACCTCCTCATGGCTCCTGTCCTCTATGCAAAGCCAGCAACAGCTTCTCACTCTCACATCTCACCTCTCCTCCCTGTCTTCCATCATATCTTCCTGACCGACCCTTGATGGAGAAACTCTGCCTTTAAAGACTCACATGATTCAGCTGAGCCCACCTTGAAATTGCTGATTCATCTCCCTATCTCAAGATCTGTCATTTGAGTCACTTTGGTAGAGTTCTTTGCCACGTAAAGTAACGGATTAGACAGACTAGGACCTGGGCATCTTTGAGAGTCATAAGCCCACCCATTATAGACATAATGTGTTTGACCAAATAGAGACCATGGCAGCATCATTAAAGAAATCAATGTTAAAATGGAATGACTGGGGGCCTCCACAAAGTGACTCCAAAAACACAACTCACATTTATTTAACAAAGTGATTTCCCTTCTCATGCATGGTCAGCACTATAAGATTACAAAGTACATGCTTTGTCCCTGTGCTTTAATAAAATCACCTTCTATGTACCAAAAAATAAAAAAAATTAAAAAAGAAGGGACACCTGGGTGGCTCAGTTGGTTAAGCAGCTGCCTTCAGCTAAGGTCATGATCCCAGCGTCCTGGGATTGAGACCCACATCGGGCTCCTTGCTCAGCAGGGAGATTGCTTCTCCCCTGCCTCCCCCTGCCATTCTGTCTGCCTGTGCTCCCTCTTTCTCGCTCTCTCTTACAAATAAATAAATAAAACCTCAAAAATAAATAAATTTTTTAAAGTAAAATAAAATAAAAAATTAAAAGGGCTTATAGTATTACAAATTAAATTTATAATTCTTAAATTAAGAATTAATTCCTAAATTAAGAATCTTAAAGATTCTTAAATTAAAAATATGTATGTACACATACGTATTTAAGGTCTGAAGAAACACTGCCAACTTGTCAATTAAAATTCATACACACAGATATTTCTACACACATACTGATTCTCAAAAGTTACCTTATGAAGCTTCAATTCATAAAAATGTATGAAACATGAAAAAACAAACAGAAAACAAAAAAACAAAGACAAAGTGCACACTCTTGGGTCCATCAGTTTTTTTCAGTGGAGAGAAGGCCTCCTCGCTCACTTTAATCAACTTCACTTTATACACTATTATAACAAAGGTTATTCGATTTCTAAGACCAAATTCGGCAGTAACAAAAACCAATCGACAATGACAAGTGACATCTGGCAAGAAAGAAGGAATCAAAAACTGTAATGTGTAAAATACGGTATCAAACACATAGACACATGCACACGCACAAGTACACACTCACACACACTCACATGGAGCAATCTAAAGTCATCTGTTATCAGGACAGACATCGCCATTTGGTGACTATCACTATATGTCATTGAGAAATGACTCAATTATACTCAAAATATTCTTTTTATGAATTTATATTATAGAAATATCTTACGTCATTAGGAAAAGCTAATATTTTCTTAAAACAGGCCCGGGTGTACATGCGGTGGACAGACTGGCAGTTTGGCTGCTCCCTCCGTGCCTGCTGAGAAGGAAATGGACCGTGAGAGGACACTCCCTGGACGTATGTGTTTGCACTGTGGGTGTGTGGCCCCGACTGCACAAGTCGGCATCTCTCCCCCTGGGACATGCCTTCCCGTGCAGAGAGGGAGGGGTAAGCCCCGGGGAGAAGCCAAGCGGCAGGACAATTGCCTGCGGGGGACCTTAACCATTTCCGGGCTCCAAGTCCCACCCCTCCAGAGATCCAAGAGTACTTTCTGCCTCTGAGCCCCCCACTTTCCAATCATTTCACTTACTTACTTATTTTGGCCTAACCTGGTCCCAATGAATTTCTCTTCCGTGTGACCAACAATTCATCACTAAGACAAATGGGCAAAATCTCAGTCATCTGAAAAACAATCCAGCTATCAAACAGATCGATTCTCCAAATGCTCCAGATGGCTGTGAAGTTTTGTATTTTGTGTGGTTTACCAAAGTGCTTTTTGTTCAATATTAGTGTGTTTCAATAAACTATCCTAGTTTTGATGAGAAGAATATGGTTTCCCACCTCAATAGCTAGCTTTTAATGAAACAGATGTCTGCAATTTTCTTTCAAATATGACCCAATAATTGAATTTGACCAAAATTAGTTGATACACAGTGTTTTTCAAATAATGGTCTTATCATCAGTTTTAATATATCTCAACACATGCCTTTTTGAAGTTAAGAAGTTAAATCAGCATAGAAATTATAGGTTTCAAAGAAAGCCTGTCCTTTTGTTTTTTAACCAAGAAATCTGTATTTTTAGAAAAAAATAAATCACATTAGCATTATAGACAACAGGACTTATTCCTGGAAAGAAGTCATTAGTAAGATTAGAATTTGAGGATGTTGAAGTTTGATGATTTGTGTCAGGGGCAAGGCAAGAATACAGATTCCACCCCCACTGATCCAATAGACAGAAATTAATAATATGAGGTGCCAGTAACACAGCATTGTTTGATCTGAAAAGGCAAATGGGGAACAGAAGGAGGCCAGCTCGGGATGATAGCCACAGCAGCTGGGGTGCAGTTCTAGGTGGGAAAACCAAGGCCAGAACCTTCCAGGCAAGAGCTGGAACCATAAGAGATGCAAGTGACAGCTGATGAGTCCACAGGAAGCACTGAGAAAGAGGGAGAAATACCTGGCCTGATCCAGCGGCCAACCTTCACTGGTGGCCAGTGGGGAAGGGAGCCTAGGAAAAGTCAGTTACGGGAGTGGACCCTCTGCCCATCAAGCAGATCAAAGATCTGGAAAAGATTCTGAGCACAGGCAGGCAAATAGCCATCACAAGGACAGTGCAGATATTTACACCTTAAAAAAACACATTAGAACACATGGAGTGGAAGAGGCGATTGCCTCCAGCACAGAAGTGTATTCCAGATAAAATCCACATAAGTATCCTCACTGACAATGGGATGTTATGTAAATACAGGAACCTAAAATACACAAGATAATCTAGAAGTCAAATAGAAAAATAAGCAAAGATCATGCCTTGTTGCACCCGGCATACGTTACTTGTGCATGGATGTATTAGCTTATAAACATACTACTAATCTCTCCTGTGAGCAAATGAAACAACACTTATTGTTGTCCATAATTATCAAATATTAACAATAATAACTAATTTTATGAAATATGGTAGAAAACATTATGATTGCCTTCAAAAGAGAATCCACCCCTCTTTCACTATTTCACAGTCTTATCATTTGGATGGGTGTGACCACAGCCCTGTGAGGAGAATACACAGGAACTGTCCATTCAAAATTTTATTCAGTGATCGTAACAGTGAAGCTTTATCTCCCTTCTCTTGGAGGTGAAAGTGCAAGTATGAGATCTCAATTCCTTATTGTAGTTATCCTGTGGCCATGAAAGATCTCAGCATGGAAACAAAGTCTGACCTCCTTGGTATACAGCAGATGTCAAAAGCAAATAGATCACAGAAGAATGAAGACAGCCCTGATCAAACCATACCTGAATTCTATTTACTTCTGAATATTTCAGATATGAAATATGTGAGTCAGTAAATCCCTAGACTCTTTAACCAGTTAAAGCTTGTTTTGTCACTATTCTAGTTGTTAGCAACCAAAACCAAATACTAGAAACATTGTTACATACTTACATGGACTATTTCACTTAATTCTGTCCAAATGCAGGGTTTTATTTTATATTTGAGGAAATTGAGAAATGCAATTTGTCCAAATTCATGTAGTTTGTAAAGTATGAAGAGAGTTTAGATTTGATCCATCTGTCTTTCAAGCCTATGCTCTTGACCATGGAACCAACCACACATTCCCCACAACCGCCTTTCTGCTCCAAAACATTTCTTTAATGGATAGCTCTGTTGGCCTTCAACTGCAGGAGGAATTGTTTATGTCATTTTATTTTTAAATTTTTATTTATTTATGTTTTTAATTCCCATGTAGTTAACATACAGTGTTATATTAGTTTCAGGTGTGCAATACAGTGATTCAGCAAGTCATTACTCAGTGCTCCTCATGATAACTGTGATTTCTTCTTTTTATAAGTCTGATTCTGCTTTCTGTTGTTTATTCACTTTTTAATTATTTTTTTAAGACTTCTATTTATTTACTTGAGAAAGGGAGACAGAGAGAGAGAACAAGTGAGCATGAACCAGGAGGGGCAAAGGGAGAAGGACAAGTAGACTCCACACCGAGCAAGGAGCCCAAGATGCGGCTCTATTTCAGGACCCTGGGCAATGACCAGATGCTTAACCAATTGAACCACCCAGGTGCCCCTATTTTATTTTATTTTTTAAAAGATTTTTGTTTATTTGAGAGAGTGGGAGCATGAGAGGCAGCAGGGTCAGAGGGAGCAGACTCCCCACTGAGCAGTGAGCCCAATGGGGGACTCCAGGATCATGACTGAACCAAAGACAGTCGCCCAACCAACTGAGCCACCCAGGCATCCCTTTTATTTTTGATTCCAGTATAATTAACATATAGTATCATATAAGTTTTAGGCTTACACAGGACGATTGTTTTTTAAAAAATGATTTTATAAAACCCAAAGCAGAAACCATGAGGACAAGTTCGAGAATGCTCAAATATATACAATCAAACCACGTTAAGCTAAAACTATAATCAAATTTGGCAGTTTTTACCAAAACAAATCATTGAGGGATATTAGGCATCCATATACTATCTTGACCACACAGATTAAAATGTCAAATCTTAAGAAATACTTTTAAAGAAAGGGAAATAAAAGTGGATTTCACAAGAGCATCCTATTTTGTTTTTAGAACTGGGGAAAAGTATTGGTTGTAACTCAACGATGTGAACGCTCTAAAATTTAGGTTTCTCTTAAGACTGTGATTTCTTGGCTTGCACTGATGGCTTTTTAAACAGATTTCAGCATATGTACTTGAAAGTCATTCCTGCATAAAAGATTTTGGGCAAAAATACCATATATATTATGGTATATACACACACTTGAAAAATTCTATATATACATGTGTAAGATGATATACATAAGAGTATATACACACATATAACTCACACATATGTGAACTTACCTCCATCTATCTACCCAACTTTATCTTTATCCCCTAGGTATATATAAATTACACTGTGCTTGTAGCTTTCTTTCTCATGAACAATCATGTAAATATAGTATCTACTCACTAAGTTTTTACACTGTCCCCCGACAAAAGCACATGCAGCTATCCATGACACAGTCTCTTCTAAAACGAAGAACAAGATATGCTAGGTTTGTTCACATTCCCCCAAAGCCCTCTGTCCCCAACAGTTAAGTTCCATAGCTACCCTGAGGATTCAGAACATGTAGCAATGATCGCTACCTCATCACTCCGGAAATGAATCAACCCATGCTAATTCTTCTTGCTGCTAGGATCTGGCAAATATGCTGGAAAAAAAAATCTCTTTGGTGGGTTTCCAATTAACAAATAACATATTTCCCCCCAGAAAAGGTTCCTGCCTGAGAAGCCAATTAGGAGCTATTCTTTGCAGAATTTAATATTTTTCTTTCAACCTACTGTCGACATTTTTACTCCAATGCATGACCATTTCTCCTAAATAGAAACCACTAGGTCTACGCTGAATCTTTCAGAAAGAGCAGAAGGTAGAAGCTTCTGGAAACCTGGCTCTTAAAACAGAGGAAGCAAAGACAGTATGTTGTCTATGGATGTTTCTCCTGTTTAAAGAAACAGGAACACTGAAACCAACTAAACCCACTAAATATTATACAAGTCAGGCAGATCTGGCTTGATACGTTGGTTTACTACCTGCCCCCTGTGCGACATTTGGTATGTCTTTCCATGGATCTCTCTATGTTTGGGTTTTTTCAGTTGTTTGTTTCTCAGTTAACTGTTGTGGTCATCCAGGTCACCCAGGACACAAAGCCTCATTTCCTCCATCCCTTCCCGCAGCCAGGCGAACTCTAAGAAAGACCCCCTTAAAAGCCACAGCTTGATCCCTGGGATCCGGGGAGTCTAATGAGACATCTCTCCCATCTTCACTCTCACCAAACTCAGCACAGTGACTGTGTTGTACTACTAGAAGGCAGAGTGGACCTTATACTAGAGAGATGACTTGGGGGTGATCACATGGGTCCTTGAGGCAAATGGCTTTCCCATCTGGTAGGAGAAGGACATGACAGAGAGATGGACAGTATGAGAAGGGCTAGATATACTGTCACTGATTTAAGGACTGGGAGACCACAATGCAAGGAATGTGATGATCTTAAGGAGCTGGGAGAGAGATCCACAGCCTCCAGCAGCTGATTGAGGAAAGGGACCTCGGTCCTATGGTGCAAGGGACTGAATTCTACCAAAGCCTGAATGACCCTGGAAGAGGATTCCTCCTCTAAGACCCCGGGAAGGAAGAGAGCGCTGCTGACACTGATTTCAACTTTCTGGGACTGAAGCAGAGAACGAGTGAGCCACACTAGCCTTCTGATCTGCCCAGCTGCAAGACAAAAACTTCATGTGGCTTTAAGTCACTGCAGTTTTGGGGAATACATTATACGGCAATAGACAACCAGTTCCCTTCCACAGAGACAGAAAGAGAGTGAGAAACCAGGACCCAGACAAACAGACACTGTACAGGGAGCAAAATCAACAGTCAACAATCCACGAATCTAGGTCAGCGGTCTGAGAGACTTTGTATAAGGCATGCCACTTTTCTGCAAATTTGAAAATACAGCCAAAAAAAAAAGAAGAGTTACAAATAATTAAAGCATGAGGTGAAATAAAATATTTGACATCTGCGTAACTGCCAGGAGATAATGCAGATTCACAAATCCTTAAGTGTACAAGAGCCTTGGGCTGTCCAGCACTGGTGGTCCTCCGAGAGAAGACAGGCATCCAGTGACTTTGAGAACACATTCTCGGGTCTATTTCACATGGTATGAGGTCAAAAGAAGTTTCCCTTTTAATTTTGGCATTGCCATCTTAAAACACACACACACACACACACACACACACACACACACACACACACACAATGATCTCTGCCAGAATCTCTTTAGAGGATGTTCATGGATGCGATGGAGCCATAAGTCTGCAGATACGGTACGGTACAAAACTGAACATCAGACTGAAACATGCGTGGGGATTCCCTCGGCAATGTCTCAGAACACGTGTGTGTGACAGAGAGATTTTTCACACCATGAAGGAACTTTTCTGGCACCAGCTTGTAGAGTTGACAACCCAGGCTCAAAAATCAGTGCAGGCATCAGAATGCCAACGCCGGGTCCATCCATCAGTGGCTTCCAGGGCTCCTTCTCAACGAAGTAAAACAAACATGGATAAGCAGAGGCTCTGCGTTATTGATTTCGCTGTTTCACACTTGCTAAGAAATATATTTCAGAGTCTAGAAATAAGTCAAACATTGCCCAACTTGTGTTTTAAGATATCCTCCAGGTCCGCTTTCTGTACTTCCTCCGTCAATTCTCTCAGTTCTGCATTTTTCATTAAGCTTCTTGGATTAGCTTGCATCCCCATCCCTCCTGTCAATAGTCCCCTACGATATTTTGGCATTGATTATCAACATCAATTTCAGTTTGACGCCATCTGCTCTGCACTGAGGGACTTCAGCATGCCTTTTCTTTCTTTCCTTTTTTTCCCCCCCTAAGTTAATTTGAATTCCTGTATCTCCTGACATGTAGGAACATTCTGATTCTACAAAGCATTTTCAGAAAGAAGAAAATCAGACGTTTCTTCAGTTTCCCTTCTCTTCTGCCCATGGGAAACCATTGCTCTTGCTTTTAATAACTCACCAGGGCTCGAAGGGCTAAAGCCAGGACTCCCTGAGTCACCATTGGCTCTTTTTAGGGCAAAAGCTAGTGTTGTGCAGGGAAAGTACCCCCATCCTTCTCCCAAAGAAGCTCTTTTATTTCTGGACAGTAATAATGATTTCTTAGACACTGCTTCCCTGTGTGGGTATGAATTTGCAGATGTGTAATTTTGAACTCTTGTTCTTTAGCTCTTTATGTCCATATGGGTTGAATTAATGATCTCTTCCAGATGACTACTCCTCTAACCTGTGAAGACATCTTACTCCTTCCCAGTGCCCAGCCCCTGTCCTGCCCAGGTGGAATATACCAGGGCTTTCGTAAGGCTTACCTGTGAGTACCTCACACCTGGGCACCCTCCCCTAGACAGGCTCCCTTTTATAAGCATCCCTTGGAGAGGGCAGCCTGCAAATCCTTCTCTTCATCTCTAACTGATATGTTATACTACAAAGGACTGCAATTCTTAAGAAGCTATTTTATTGCAACTAATAGGCCTAGACATCTTGTAGGCTTTCAAATTCCAGGACAGCCCAACATCCTGATAATTTTCTATAATCCTATTACCTGAAGCAAATAAATCAAGGTATAAAACTTGACAAAGAATGGGACACCCAGATGGCTCAGTCGGTCGAGCATCCAACTCTTGACTTTGGCTCAGACCAGGACCTCAGGGTTGTGGGACCGGGCCTACATCAGGCTCCCTGCTAGTGCAGAGTCTCCCCATCCCTTCCCCACTTCTTCTCCCCCAAAATGTGTGCTCACTCTCTCTCTCAAATAAATAAATGTATAAAATTAAAAAAAAAAAAAAAGTTACAATGAACGGGGCACCTGGGTGGTGCAGTCAGTTAATCCTCTGACTCTTGGTTTCAGCTCAGGTCAGGATCTTGTTCATGAGATCAAGCCCCACAGTGGGCTCTGCACTCAGGAGGAAGTCTGCTTGAGGTTCTCTCTCCCTCTTGTGCTTGCTCTCTCTCTCTTTCTCAAATAAATAACTCTTTGGGGCACCTGGGAAGTTCAGGTTAAGTGTCTGTCTTCAGCTCATGTCATGATTCTGTGGTCCTGGGATCAAGTCCCTCATCTAGCTCCCTGCTCAGCGGAGAGTCTGCTTCTCCCTCTGCCCCTCCTTGGCTCATGTGCATGCTCTCTCTCTCTCTCTCTTTCTCTTCCTCTCTCAAATAAAGTCTTTAACAAATAAATAAATAATATAAACCTTAAAAAAAAACTTTACAAAGAATGAGTGCTGATACCACCCTAAATTAATGCAATTGAGTGAAAACAGAAAGCCGCATTTCCTCATATTAAACCCTCAGTCTTGTGACTCTATACTATTTCCCTATCTTTTAAACACATTAAGATATTTTATTTAGAAGAGTGACAGTGCCTTAATGTTTAATCTCTCATATAGGAAATTTGAGGGTGTAAAAAATGTATATATTTCACATTGGTCCAGGAAACTTTTTATAGTTTAGTCACCTTAGGGCAAAGAGCCATAATTCCAGTTGCTTGAATATAAAATGCAGCAGTGGGGCTCATGGAACAGAACTGATTTTTTTTTAATTACTATGAGCTGCTTTTGCATTTTGGAGAAATGAAGAATTTTGGTTTAGATGTCATTTTCCTTCCTCACATTCTGAATAAGAGTGTTCATATATTTTGCAAAATAAGGCCTTGGATTGCCCTTAGGTCTGTATTCAAAATTGTGATATAGTAGAGAAATATAAAAATAAAAGTGCCTACCAAATACAACGTTCCCCTATAAAATTAAAATTGCCATTCCAGCTAGTTCTGCTTATAAACTCCATTCATTTCCAGAGGTTGCAGCTCTCTTCCTCCTGTCTCTCTGGAGTTCTGGCCAGCTGTTCTTGTTACTTAAATATTTGATAGGAAAACACCTGGAAATAAATGGCTTCCACAGGGAAATGTGTAGCACATTTGCCAAAAAAAGAAAGGTGGGCAAAAATGGCTATAAGTAAATAACTTTGCTACTCCGTTAAAAAATATTAATAAAACATTATAAGGTATGATCTCATATAGGTAGGAAATGTAACATTTATAGAAGACTGACTCTTCAACAAGAATGCAAGATTCAGGTTTACTGTTTTATTTTTTTTTAATCTAATATGAATGCTATGGTCAACTTCAGCTGTTTTGTTCTTTTTAAATTCAACCCTCCCCTCTAAAGCTATATATGGCTAATGAATTACATCTCTAATAGTTAATACCGTACCTCCAAAAAACACATTTTGGAGAACTGTAAATTTTTCTGCTTGGAACTGACACTGAATCTTATGCCAAGATTCCCACCCATTCCCTTTATATTCCTTCTTGGGTCAGCAGTTCCAAAGACGGAATATCAAGGGTGGACACAGGCTAACTTATGAGGAAAACTAACTCCATGAACCCCAGGATTTCGTGGCTTGGTCCAAGCCTGACAGGTAGTTATCTTAAATAGGTACCCAGTATGAACCAGTGATTTTACTTTCGTTAACACAGACACAGATTGTAGAAAATGTCAGGAAGTAGACATGGCAGGTTGCTAACGGTAGTTTCTTCTGAGGCTGGACCTGGAAGTGGAGAGGGACAGAATTCCCAATTTTGCTCCTCTGGATTTTTCAATATGTTTCCCATTTAAGACAAACAAAAAATTAAACATAAAGAAGATAGCAGATTTTGCTACCAGGAGCCATGGATAAAAGGCCTTTGAGTACAGTTACAGTCACACCACTATGCTCAGGTCTAAGATTCCGTGTGTGATACCAACTGTTTTCTCCTGTGTCAGCCCTCAAGTTCCCTGTGACAGATACTCTCGTTTTCACTTTACCAATGAGTACAGTGGGGCTCAGACAAAGAAGATTTTTTTTTTTAAGATTTTATTTATTTATTTGACAGACAAGATCAGAAACAGGCAGAGAGGCAGGCAGAGAGAGAGAGGGGGAAGCAGGCTCCACACTGAGCAGAGAGCCCAATGTGGGGCTTGATCCTGAGATCATGACTTGAGCTGAAGGCAGAGGCTTAATCTACTGAGCCACCCAGGTGCCCCCTCAGACAAAGGACTCTTGAATGATTTCATAAAGGGATGCGAAAGTATGGAATTGGACCCAGGCCTTCCAGCAAGGCCAAAGACATAGCTGTTTCTTTTAAATCCTGCCTCTAAAATGAAACAAACTTGCTGGAAATATTTTCATTCAAAAAATGCTCAGTGAGTACTGAAAATGTACCAGGAAGCAAAACAAAGTCAACACATGTTTCAAAAATCTTTTTAGAGAAGGACCATTGATAAAATGAGGTAAATCTTGCTAATGGTGACAAAACAAGTTTTAGGAGTTCAGTGTCTTTTGAGAAGGCAGTCACTGCTCCCAACTGCAATACTTTCTCCATCTTCAGTGATGTATTACTATTATTATTTGCTTCTTACTTTGTTATTGCAGGTTAGAAACGTTTTACATTGATCGGTTTACTCATGGAGCTCCTGGGTGGCTCAGTCGTTTTAACGTCCAACTCTTGCTTTTCCCTCTGGTCATGATCTTAGGGTCTTGAGATCAAGCCCCGCATCAGGTTCCACATTCAGCTTGGAGTCTGCTTGGGATTCTCTCTCTTCCTCTCTCTTTACCTCTCCACCTCCCCGCACACACACTCTCTACAGTAATAAATAAATAAATCTTTTAAATTAGCTTACTCATTTTTTTCAATTTATGTCTTTCTTACCGGGCATCCTTTATTTTGCCCTTAGATGTTTTGTCAGGCTTTCGATCACACAAAGATCACACATTATGCCTTCACTGAATAATTATTCACTGTGCAATCTGTGTTATCTGTGACTATTCTGAAATATTCACAGCACATTAATTGTTTTACCTGGATAACAGAGCTCAGCAATAGCATATTCTGATTAGGGTATCACTCAAGCTTATTATACACCAACTAGATCTTGAATACTTTGTATGGTGACACAGATACAAAATGCCATAAAGTATCTGCCTCCGTGAAACATGGCACACAATAACACAGAAATTAAATAATTACTTATTAAAAATGCTCTATTGTAGTAGGTGCCAAATGACATGCCACAGTAATGAGATGACTGACTATATGTCAATGGCACACTGTTTTGATACTTCATCACGTGCCAAAACAAAAACAAAAAACAAAGCAAGGAGAAAGACAAGCTGTGTGTCTCCTCTGTGCTGGGCACCATGACTGGAGCATGAGAAACAAAGGCATACATAAAGCATCATCTGTGTCTTCAAGGAATGCACAGCCAAATTGGAGCCAAATTCACAAAAAAGAGCATTTCAAGAGAACAAGGTGATTGTTCTGATGGAGATAAATAAGAATGCTTTGATGTGGAGTTAGTAGTGATCAGAGAAAGTTTCCTAGAGGAGATGGCCCTTGATCCAAAACTATATATAAGGGTGGGTGAGGTTAGACAAATAGCAGTGGTAAATAGAAGTCACCCCACAAATAAGCATATGTTCCCCCAGGAATGTTCTAGACATTTTTGCTCCCAATCAAGTTAACAATGCTTGTTTTCTCAGACTTAAACACACAGGCACCAACACTGGGTACTCTTTAAAAATACAAATTGAGGGATGCCTGGGTGGCTCAGTTGTTTGGGCAGCTGCCTTCGGCTCAGGTCATGATCCCAGCATCCTGGGATCGAGTCCCACATGGGGCTCCTTGCTCAGCGGGAAGCCTGCTTCTCCCTCTGCCTTTGCCTGCCACTCAGTCTGCCTGTGCTCACTCTCTCTGACAAATAAATAAATAAAATCTTAAAAAAAAAAATACAAATTGACATGTGAAAATGTAATCTCATTTTGGGTTTTAATATGCAAATACAGGACTCTTAACTTCAGTGACTGTATTACCTAAGGAGAGTCAAAAGAAAAGAAAAACTGCAATCACAAGGAAAACAGATTATAACCCTACAGGGGATGGCAGCCAAGAAGCAAGAGATCTGAGAATGTTCTTTCCAAATGCGCTATCTGACACAAGTCTGCAGCTTTAAGTTATCTAGCAAAGATTAGCAAAGTGGATTCAAATAATGAGTTTTCCCTAAGAAAAAAAGAAATAAAAATGAAATATTTTTAAGGGCAAGCTAAATTTCAAAAAAGCACATTTTATATTTTAGAATCTTTAAAAATTTTATTTCAGGATGAAGATGTATTTGCTTGCTTATTTGCATGTTTTCCATACATAAATTATATATAAATTCAAATTAAAAAATTCTAATTTATCTGTGCTATCTGAAGAACCAGATTTCTACAAAGCCATATTTAATAATACTCCATTGCTTCATAAGGATGGTAGTGATAAGCATCATTTCACAATAGAGGTTCTGAATATTATTTATTCAACCTATCACTTTAATCTTCCTGAAGTTCTTTAGTCACATTAAATGAAATAAGAAATCAGACTTTATCAGTATAGCCAAATCTTGGTTAAACTAAATTAATTATCACTAGATTAATACTTATGGATTCCTGAAATGGTTTTAATGATACTTTTAAAAGTTTTTAGTTCCACTTTTATGTTGCAATAAGTAAATAAATAAATCAAAGGATACAAGTGCGCCTGGATTGCTCAGCTGATTGAGGACCTGATTTTTGGTTTTGGCTCAGGGTCATGAGATGGAGCCCCATTTTGGGGTGCGTGATCAGTGAGGAGTCTGCTTGGGATTCCCTCTCTAATTTTCCCTCTGCCCCTCCCTCCATGCTTGCTCTCTCTCTCTCTCTTTAATAAATAAATAAATATATAAATCTTTTTCAAGAGCGCATTGCAAAATTTGATGACCAAGATGGAAACTGAGTATATGATAAGCCTTCATGTCAAACCAGTGGAGGAAAGATGGTTTGCTTTTTAAAAATGACATTTAGATAATTGGTTAATAGTACAGAAAAAGTTAAAATGAGATATTAGAAGAAAGCATTGATAAATTTCATAAATAGTATTAGGGAAAGCTGTTCTAAACTATGACTCAAAATCTAGAAATAATGTATGATCAATAAACTTGACCATGTAAAAGAAGTATGTGGTAAAAATACCAGAGCAATGAAAAAGACAAATTATTAACTAGGACAATATTTGGAATTTATATCCTTACTATATAAAAAGCACCTAAAAATGGAGAACACCCAAAGACAAAAATGGGCAAGAGCCATGCACAGGCAGTTCACAGAAAAATGAATGGAAATTGCTCTTCACTTAAAAATAAAGATGCTCGGGACGCCTGGGTGGCTCAGTTGGTTAAGCAGCTGCCTTCGGCTCAGGTCATGATCCCAGCGTCCTGGGATCGAGTCCCGCATCGGGCTCCTTGCTTGGCAGGGAGCCTGCTTCTCCCTCTGCCTCTGCCTGCCTCTCTGTCTGCCTGTGCTTGCTCGCTCTCTCTCCATCACTGACAAATAAATAAATAAATAATCTTTTAAAAAAAAAAAAAAAAAATAAAGATGCTCAACCTTACTTACTTACTACAAGAGAAATAACAATTAGAAATACTCAAGAGATATCATTTTGTTGGAGGAAGTAACAAAGAGGACTTAGCTACTAGTTGACCCAAGAGCTGGACCCAGGCAACTGCAGGCTCCATGACCTCCTCCACTCACTATTTTGGAATATACATTTCGCCCACTGCTCCCACAGTGGAAACTGTTCTAAGGACACAGTCTTGAGAGAGTAAGACACTGTTGAGAACATCTGGATGGTATACATAACTGAACCCAGTTAAGGTCTCTATATAAACTTTTAAGATCCCAAAAGGCAGATGTGGAGATTTACTGTTCTTGCAGCTGCCCAAGAAAAGCCTTCTAAGTAGACTGAGTCCCTTGCCAATCACATGCCAATCTGAAGGTCTCTCCTTGCCCTCCATGTAGCGGGACCAGTTTGCAAACCAATATATTCATCACCTATTTTATTGCCAACAGGTTGACCATTTTCTTGGTTGACAATATTGAGAAAAAGCAGACACTTTCCATACACTGTTGCTAGGGAGGAAAAATGGTGCAAAACCCATAGAAAGGAAAATCTAGCAACATATGTCATTTGCAAATATATAACTCATTTGCACCAAGGTTTAATTTTGGGGTCTGACATCAGTAGTGGGACAAAACTGCTCTATACTAAATGTTGCTTTGGTTTCACAGAATAAAGCTTAACAGAAAAACTGGACAGGATCAAATTGTTTCCAATTAACTTAATTCATAAAAGTCAAAAGCAAAGTGAAACAGATAAACTTAACTACTACTGTGATTGCTTAACAACCCAGGAAGTATTTGCTTCAAGTGAATTTAAAACAAAGCAATTTGACTAGTGAGAGACATCCTCAAAACAGAAGTTAGTTGAGAAATCTTAAACTGTGTTGAGTAATACTGCTTACAATAACATTGAGACTCTTAATCTGAAACTATAATATATACACAGGAATAGGTGCATGCGCACACACCCCCCCCACACACAAAGTAGAATAAAGGAAATGAGGAATTACTTTAATCAAGATTTCATGGTAAAAGATATATAAATATTAAATCCAAGAATTAAAACTCGATGGGTATTGAGGGCACATGTTGTGATGAGCACTGGATGTTAAATACAACTAATGAATCGTTGATCACTACACCAAAAATGAATGATGTACTGTACACTGGCTAACTGAACATGATAAAAATATACATATATATATGTACATACATATATATATAAAATTCTAAATTTGAATCAGAATGGATTTGAATTTGAATCAGAATCATATCATAAGTATGAGCCTATAATACATTTTCTCTGGATAAATAAAAACAGAAACATTCGTAGCTACCTCCATTGAAAAGGTCTGGAAATAATTACCCAACTCAGAAGTGGGGAGTGCTCAGCATCCAGATTTCTAAATCTAAATACCATTTCCCACTAAAATGAACAAAGATGCTTGGAATAAATAACTGAAAGCCCACTAGAGAGTACAGATGGGTGAACTTTGAGAAGAATGATTCTATATAACACCAGCAGTTAACTGAACATAGAGGGGTAAGAAGAACAAGAAAAATAAATGGACTCCTAGAATAAAATATAAGAAAATGATTGTGTTATTAACAAACAGGTAATATAGCAAAAATAACTAAATCTCAGTTATATTAAGATTCAAAAATGGGGTGTTAGTGGCTGAGTCAGTTAAGCATCTGCCTTGGGCTCAGGTCATGATCCTGGGGTCCTGGGATCAAGCCCCGCATCGGGCTCTCTGATCAGCGGGGAGCCTGCTTCTCCCTCTCCCTTTGCTCCTCCCTGCCCCATTCATTCTCTCCTTTTCTCTCTCAAAATAAATTAAGTAGACTTTAAAAAAAAGATTAAAAAATGATGCAGTACATTCTTCCCAAAGATGCTGCTGACTTCCTGTGTGCATATGTATATCATGCATCTGCATGACCTCTCTGTCCCTACCACATGTTATGTTTACCTTCCTCTGTCTTAGTTGGTGCTGTTTTGTGAGAGGCCACGTTCTCATCTTTATTCTGATCCACCATTTCTTAAGAGTATCTGGCAGTGATTCCAACCATTGTTGTTCCCCCTCCCCTTCCCTAACTCCCAAAGAGCTTCTTTCTATGGACACTGTAGCATATTTTTCTGCCACCAAATATTCAATCCAGTCTCTTTCATGCAATGATATTAATTTCATGTTTATTTCTCCAGATCCTTGCTTTTACTTTAAGACTTTTTTCTTCCATATATTCATCAAGTCCAACCAATATCCTATAGTTATGCTTGACTGTGTGCTTGGAACAGCAGTCAATCATTGTGAACAGAGGTTTGACTACAGTCATGCAGGGCCAGGACCAAGGTGAGAAAAGTAAGGTGCCTTAAGATGCCTACGTTAAGGCATGTATACTCAGGATTGTCCAAGTGCTAACTCTGAACTGCAAGTGGTTTAATATTACTGAGAACTCAGTGGTACAAATGTGGAATGCTGAGAGGTCAGACTGGAAAAGGATATAAGGGCTCAATCATGGAAAGTCCTGCATGTCCTGGAATGGAATCAAATCCTATCCTCAGAGTGAAGTGGAGCAAAGATGCAGCATAGGCTGGGGAGCAACATGATTTCAGAGGGGCATGTTGGAATGAGCTTGTATGAGCCCACAGAATGGGCTAGAAAGGGCAAGGCAAGAGTCAGGCCAAGAGAGAGAAGTGTTTAAGTTGTTTTATTCATGGCAGGGGCAGTAAGAGTCGAAGACAGGACTATGGAAGAGATCCTCAAGGTGAAAGATTCAGGGGATGAGGAAGGAATCAAGGATGGAAACCAAGAGGGCCACCACGTTTCTGTTTGGCCTCTTGGGATAATGGAAATACTATCTGCCAAGATGGGTCTTGCTCAAGGCTGCTGAGAATGAGTATGGTCTTGAAGAATAAGCACAGACTACCCATGTGGAAATGAAAACCTCTAACACTCAGAATACTCCTCGGAGCAGGGAAGGGTTGACAAGATGCTCTCGGACCCCACCCAGCACCCACCCTGTCTGCTGCTGTCTGCCTGTTCCTAAGTCTTTCTCAGTCGGAGAGTCAGAATTGGCAGCCCACCAAGACAGCTACAAGAGTGAGTCCCAGCAGACTCCACTGAGACTAGGAAACTGGAGTGGGGATGGTTACAAAGCAGGGAGAATCAGTAGCACTTGGACAAAAATATATGGCCTTTAGGAACTACAGAGATAGAAGAACTTTGGGAGATTAACACAATCCCCTGTGAAGAAGTGCTCTCACAATTAGTCATGTTAAATTGCCAAGGTACATTATCAGCAGGAGCCCACAGCTGCCCCATCTCAGCGTTGGGGAATGTTATTTTTACTCTTACAGTTACAGCAAGACTCTAATTACCGAAACTGCCGATGTCACCTTAATTACAGTTTTATTTAATGATCACATTGGGCACTGCTATATGATGTGGAGTTTTTAAAAGTAAAATATGGCAGAGAAATGAAGCTCTTAGCTCCCAACGTGTTGTCATTCAGCATATCATGGGGCATAAACTTAAGGGAAGTTGGGGAGAGAGCTCCAGTTCGGACTAATGTTCAAATTTAAATTTGGTATTTGTTGTTACATGGGTAAAGAAGAAAAGAAAAAAAAAAGAGAGAAGAGAAGAGAAGAGAAAAACAACACACTTAAAAAAAATGCAAGTTCATACTTTCCCAACCAGGCATTATTGAGAAAAATAATCCTTGGTACTTGTATTTCTCACATAAAACTCTATTAGAAACACAACCAAATTGTGTGGGAGAGTTCTTACATGTACTAATGATTCACACATTTCCTGAATGCCCCCTATATGACTGTGCTAGGCAAACTCCAAGCTCGAAATTTATTAGTGGCGGTAACTGACAAAGATATCCGTTAACTGCACATAAACAGCTGGGTGTTAAACAATCTCTGAAATGGCGTGACTGGTGATAATAGCCAGGTATAGTTAATCAAAAAAGATTTCCTATTTTATTGCAAATTTTAAAAGGTCCAATATCGAATCCACCTTAGAAAATACGTCTTTCATCTCCTTCGTTCTATTGGCAACGAGAATGAGGCTCACAGAGGTCAGGGCTTTCCCAAGCTGCACCATAAATTAGTGACATTATAATCCAGGGACTCTGAGACTTGGTGCTGCCCAGGGTCAAATCGTGAGCAGCTTTCAGAAGAAAATAGAAAGCGTGTGTGTGTGTGTGTGTGTGTGTGTGTGTGTGTATGCTTGTGTGGGACAGAGGTGGCAAATATAGGAGACTGATTTGCAAATACTAACTCCAACATGCCCAAAGACAGAAGCACAAGAACGTGCCTTGATTTGTTATAGGACTAGAAGAGAATGACACAGAAGACAGGAGGAGACAGGCTAATGAAGGAAGTGGGCTGTAAACAGTTTATAGAGAACCACACTCAGGGACCTTAACTTCAAGAAATAACTGGAAGCCAACACAAAATTACCGTCCCCCAATAAGTGTATCATATAATGAAAACTTAATTTGCTGGTAAATCTTGAGTCTACAAGTAGGACAGATTGAAGATGGGAGAAGGGAAGACAGCAAGAGAGCCAGAGACAGGGCAGTAGCTGTTAACTGGGAAGCAACTGGATGTCGGACTGGAAAACGGGAATCGTACAAGGATTCTGACGTTAGAATAAGTAAGTAAGATGTAGAGATTTTACTCAATACTCTTGGACAAAGAAATATTTTAAAAATCCAACAATACAAGTTTGTGAGTCAAGTAAAACACTGGTACTAGAAATTTGAATTTTGAATGAAGAAATAAACCCCATCTTTAACATACTTTACGTTAAATGGTAGTAGGTCTCTCAGGTGGGGAGGACCAGGTAAAGAAGGAGACACAAAACCCCAATGATAACATTAATGGTCAGATCCAGATACAGAAATGTGAGAGAGAGAGATAGCGATATTATCGAATAAACATTTTTTTCTTCCTCAAAAGCCTAAATTCCTGTACCCAGTAAAAATATAGATTGTCATAGCTTAACTTGGCCAAATAGAGAAAAAGCATTTTGGTCAAAATATAATTTATTTTACCCTGGTAACTTTTAAACATTGGAAAATAATACGAGCCTTTCCTCCACTAATCTGATACTAAGGAATCATCCTTGAGATTATCAAAAATCGCCGGTAGCTCCATGAGGCTAATGTTACTCTTTATGGGACATAAAACTGCCTTAGCATCAGGCTTATTGCACAAGGCAGCTTGAAGAGACATATTTGCCCTGCTTAAGCCTTTAAAAACTTGTAAAAATAGCAAAGCGCATCTCATCTGGCTTCTACTGAAATAACATCCCTGAA